>NC_034192.2:52543068-52580568 GCF_002021735.2 Oncorhynchus kisutch | reverse complement strand
TACTCTGTTCAACTGGAGCATAATGGGATATGACTCTGATATGAACTCTGTTCAACTGGAGCATCATGGGATATGACTGTTCAAATGGAGCATCATGGGATATGTCAACTGGAGCATCATGGGATATGATCAACTGGAGCATCATGGGATATGATCAACTGGAGTTGCTACTTATTTAGCTGCTCTGCATAAACACTGTTTCAAATCACTGCAGACCATCTCAAAGACATTTCCACTGCCTATTTTTGTGTGTGTGTCAGTTTGAGAAAGTGAGTGGTGAGAGAGAGAGAGACATCTGTCTGCCTCTCTTTCTCTGTGGGGAACTGGGATTAGATTTCTCGGCTGTCGTGCGTTGTGACATTCAGAATGTTATTAAACTTCAATAGACTGAGTTTAAGGTTCACTGGTTACTCTCACATACTGGGAATCCATTATTCTACTGGCTTTACTTCACATTGCCTGTTTACCACAATCACGACCACGCACCCGCATACATTACACACTGTCAGACACACACACACCAGCACGCACCAACACATACACCAACACACACACTTACGTACACTCACATAGCATACGGGTAGACACACACAAACACACACATACACACATATGTGTGCGAAGTTGCTGGATATTGGCGGGAACTGTTACACTCTGTCGTACACGTTGATCCAGAGGTTCCCAAACATGCTCAGTGGGTGATGACATGTCTCGTGAGTATGCAAGCCATGGAAGAATTGCGTTTCGATCCTTGCGACATAGGGCTGTGCATTGTCATGCTGAAATTTGAGGGGATGGCGGCGAATGAATGGCACGACAATGGACCTCAGGATCTCGTCAAGGTATGTCTGTGCATTTAAATTGTCATCGATAAAACATAATTGTTTTTGTTGTCCGTAGTTTACACCTGCCCATAGCATAATCCCATTGCCACCATGGGACACTCACAACGTTGACAACGTTGACATCAGCAAACCGCTCGCCCAGTAGTTGAAAGCGAGATTCATCTGTGAAGAGCTCACTTCTCCAACGTGTCAGTGACATTTGCCCGCTGAAGTCGGTTATGACGCCAAACTGCAGTCAGGTCAAGACCCTGGTTACGACGAAGAGCACGCAGGTGAGCTTCCCTGAGATAGTTTCTGTCAGATTGTGAGAAAAAAATGTGGTTGTGCAAATCCACAGTTTCATCAGCTGTCCAGGTGGCTGGTCTCAGAGGATCACGCAGGTGAAGATCCTGGGCTGGCATGGTTACACATGGTCTGCGGTTGTGAGGCCGGTTGGACGTACTGCCAAATTCTCTAAAATGACATTGGAGGCGGCTTATGGTAGAGAATTGAACATTCAATTATCTGGCAACAGCCCTGGATGACATACATGTGGTCAGCATGTCAATTGCACGCTCCCTTAAAACTTGAGACATCTGTGGCATTGTGTTGTGACAGAACTGCACATTTTGGAGTGGCCTTTGATTGTCCCCAGCACAAGGTGCACCTGTGTAATGACCATGCTATTTAATCAGCTTCTTAATATGCCACACCTGTCAGGTGGATGGATTATCTTGGAAAAGGAGAAATGCTCACGAATAGGGATGCAAACAAATTTGTGCGCAACATTTTTCAGACAAACTGTTTGCGTATTCAACGTTTCTGGGCTCTTTAATTTCAGCTCATGAAACATGGAACCAACACTTTACATGTTTCCTTTATATTTTTGTACAGTATAAATATGCATTAGTTCTATACTAATAACAGAAGCTGAAGTAAGGGCTATCAGATTTGCGCTAGCCAACATCCGCATAGCGATTGTTTTGAGATGGAACTTTGTTAGTGCTGTCAAATCCACCAGCTGCTCCTTGCATTAGTTTATCACGGAAACTGCCATTAGATGCAAGGAAATCTTTATATCTGCCAATCACATGCAGCCGCATTACAAATTCAAACGCTTGAATGAGTGTTTAAAGCTATAGGCTTATAGTATAAATCCCCCCCATCCAAATGAACATAAAAACTGTCATTATTTCTGTCCTCGACAGAGCCTACACTTTCCATCGCCGTTTTCAACTTCTAATGCAGTAGGGATAATAAGGAAGGGACTGGTTGGTGACACACAAGAGCAGCCACTCACTGATATGTGAGCTCATAACGCAGTTACACCTCCAATACCATCAGAACATCTGCAGATTCCTGCCAAAGCGGGTTAACTGAAACATTCTTAGCTCGAATTTAGGCCTCGATTCAAACAGATTGACAGAGAGGACATTTGACATTGAAAAAAACACATAGCTTGACTTCAACTGAACCTAACTGAAATATCTTACCCTCAAACTAAACTTTTACAACCGGCCAAAAAGTATTCTGCTTTGCCTAAAAGTAAATTTTTAAGTGATGTTTTGGACAATATAATCACTGCTTTGAGCAAAGGTATTCTAATAGAAGGTTTTCTAGCTCCTTTGGGTGAGATATTGTATTAAATGGGAGCTATACCCTGTCTCTTTTCATTTGACCCCATCTGTTCCTGTGATTGGCTGGGGTTCGAGAGGGCCGTCCAATGAGATGCCTGCAGTTTGATCGTGGCGGCGACTAGGCCTGCTCTGTAATCTCCTCATCTGTCATCATGTCTGGGATGATGTAAACCGCCATACATATCTCTCTCTTGCTCTCGCTCTCATTCTCTCTTGCTCTCATTCTCTCTCTGCCTCTCTCTTCAATTCAATTCAAGGGGCTTTATTCGCATGGGAAACATATGTCAACATTGCCAAAGCAAGTGAAGTAGATAATATACAAAAGTGAAATAAATAATAAAAATGAACTGTAAACATTACACTCACAGAAGTTCCAAAATAATTAAGACATTAGAAGTATATTATGTATATATACAGTGTTGTAATGATGTGCAAATGGTTAAAGGGAAAATAAATAAACATAAATATAGGTTGTACTTACAATGGTGTTTGTTCTTCACTGGTTGTCCTTTTCTTGTGGCAACAGGTCACACATTTTTCTGCTGTGATGGCACACTGTGGTATTTCACCTAGTAGATATTGGAGTTGATCAAAATCGGGTTTGTTTTCAAATTCTTTGTGGATCTGTGTAATCTGAGGGAAATATGTGTCTCTAATATGGTCATACATTTGGCGGGGGTTAGGAGGTTCAGCTCAGTTTCCACCTCATTTTGTGGGCAGTGTGCACATAGGCAGACCTGGCTCTCAAGAGAAGACAGGCTACGACGGCATTTCTCAATAGCAAGGCTATGCTCACTGAGTCTGTACATAGTCAAAGCTTTCCTGCAGTCTATCACAGTGCCATCCGTTTTGTCACTAAAGCACCTTATACCACCCACCACTGCGACTTGTATGCTCTAGTCGGCTGGCCCTCGCTACATATTCGTCGCCAGACCCACTGGCTCCAGGTCATCTACAAGTCCATGCTAGGTAAAGCTCCGCCTTATCTCAGCTCACTGGTCACGATGGCAACACCCATCCGTAGCACGCGCTCCAGCAGGTGTATCTCACTGATCATCCCTAAAGCCAACACCTCATTTGGCCGCCTTTCGTTCCAGTACTCTGCTGCCTGTGACTGGAACGAATTGCAAAAATCGCTGAAGTTGGAGACTTTTATCTCCCTCAACAACTTCAAACATCAGCTATCTGAGCAGCTAACCGATCGCTGCAGCTGTACATAGTCTATTGGTAAATAGCCCACCCTTTTTCACCTACCTCATCCCCATACTGTTTTTATTTATTTACTTTTCTGCTCTTTTGCACACCAATATCTCTACCTGTACATGACCATCTGATCATTCATCACTCCAGTGTTAATCTGCAAAATTGTAATTATCTGCCTACCTCCTCATGCCTTTTGCACACATTGTATATAGACTCCCCCTTTGTTTTCTACTGTGTTATTGACTTGTTAATTGTTTACTCCATGTGTAACTCTTTGTTGTCTGCTCACACTGCTATGCTTTATCTTGGCCAGGTCGCAGTTGCAAATGAGAACTTGTTCTCAACTAGCCTACCTGGTTAAATAAAGGTGAAAAAAATAAAAATTAAATTAAAAAAAAGGTTGGTTCAGTCACAGTGGTCAGGTATTCTGCCACTGTGTACTCTCTGTTTAGGGCCAAATAGCATTCTAGTTTGCTCAGTTTTGTTGTAAATTACTTTCCAATGTGTCAGGTAATTATCTCTTTGTTTTCTCATGATTTGGTTGTGTCTAATTGTGGTGCTGTCCTGGGGCTCTGTGGGGTCTATTTGTTTGTGTTTGTGAACAGAGCCCCAGGACCAGCTTGCTTTGGGGCTCTTCTCCAGTTTAATCTCTCTTTAGGTGATGTCCTTGTTACGGAAGACTTTTGAATCGCTTCCTTTTAGGTGGTTGTAGAATATAATGGCTCTTTTCTGGATTTTGATCATTAGCAAGTATCGGCCTAATTCTCCTCTGTATGCATTATTTGGTGTTGTTTTATGTTGTACACGGAGGGTATTTTTGCAGAATTTGGTGTGTCAATTTGGTGTGTCCCATTTTCTGAATTCTTGGTTGGTGAGCGGACCCCAGACCTCACAACCATAAAGGGAAATGGGTTCTATAACTTATTCAAGTATTTTTTGCCAGATGCTAATTGGTATGTCAAATTTTATGTTACTTTGATATCGTAGAATGCCCTTCTTGCCTTGTCTCTCAGATCGTTCACAGCTTTGTTGAAGTTACCTGTGGCGCTGGTGTTTAGGCCAAGGTATTACAGTTATTTGTGTGCTCTAGGGTAACGGTGTCTGGATGGAGTTTGTATTGGTGGTCCTGGTAACTGGACCTTTTTCGGGAACACCATAATATTTTATGTCTTACTGAGATTTACTGTCAGGGCCCATGTCTGGCAGAATCTGTGCAGAAGATCTAGGTGCTGCTGTAGGCCCTCCTTTGGCTGGTGACAGAAGCACCAGATCATCAGCAAACAGTAGACATTTGATTCTAGTAGGGTGCTGCCGACTGTTGTAGTGTCCTAGCAAATTCATTGATGTAATCGGCCTGTGTGTAGCTGGTGTGGAGGAGTCAGGCGCAGGACAGCAGCTATGAGTAATGAACTTACTTTATTCAAGAAATCAAATATATACAACACAATAAACTAGCCCACAATAATGGACGTATACGTACAAACAATCACAAAATCCATGGGGGAGCACGGCTCCTATCCCAACCTCAGACGTGTCCACCTCCACTATGAACGCCAAAGAGGGATCCGGATGAGCCAGCACAGGAGCCCAGGTAAACAGAGCCTTCAGGTGACCAACATCCCTGTCCGCCTCAGCCGACCACTGCAGTCTTACCGGTCCCCCCTTCAGCAGTGAGGTAATGGGAGCCACTACCTGATCAAAGCCCCGGATAAACCTCCGGTAGTAGTTGGCAAACCCTAGCAACTGCTGCACTTCCTTTACCGTGGTGGTCGGCCAATTACGCACGGCTGAAATGTGGTCATCCTCCATCTCCACCCCTGAAGTGGAAATGTGGCACCCTAGGAAGGTGACGGATTGTTGGAAGAACAGACATTTCTCAGGTCATGCTCCAACAGTCAACCAAGCACCCTGCACACCAGAGACACATGCTCGGCGCGTGTAGTGGAGTATATCAGAATGTCGTTGATATACACCACTGCCCATGCAGGTCCCAGAAAATCTTGTCAACAAAGGCCTGGAAGACTGATGGAGCATTCATCAACCCGTACGGCATGACAAGGTACTCATAGTTCCCTCAGGTGGTACTAAATGCCGTCTTCCACTCGTCCCCCTCCTGGATACGGACCAGGTTGTAAGAGTTCCTGAGATCCAATTTTGTGAAGAAACACGCCCCGTGCATTGACTCGATCACACTGGCTATGAGAGGCAGCAGGTAGCTGTACCTCACAGTGATCTGATTGATACCCCGATTGTCAATACACGGGTGCAGACCTCCATCCTTCTTCACAAAAAATAAACTTGAAGAGGCGGGTGAAGTGGAGGGCCGAATGTATCCCTGCCCCAGGGATTCGGAGATATGTGTTTCCATAGCCTCTGTCTCCTCCTGTGACAGAGGATACATGTGACTCCTGGGAAGTGCTGCGTCTACCATGAGATTTATCGCACAATTCCTCTGTCAATGGGGTGGTAATTGAGTCGCCTTCTTCATACAGAAGGTGAGAGCCAAATCCGCATATTCTGAGGGGATGCGCACGGTGGAGACCTGGTCTGGACTTTCCACCGTAGTTGCACCGATGGAAAACCCCACACACCTCCCTGAGCACTTTCGTGACCATCCCTTGAGAGCCCTCTGTTGCCATGAAATATTGGGGTCATGATAGGCCAACCAGGGTAGGCCCAGCACCACGGGAAACGCAGGAGAATCAATAAGGAAGAGACTGATTCTCTCCTTGTGATCTTCCTGCGTAACCATGTCCAGTGGAGCGGTGGCCTCCCTAATCAGCCCTGACCCTAGTGGTCGACTATCTCGGGCGTGCACAGAGAAGGGCATATCCACAGGAACAAGGGGGATACCCAAACTTTGGGCAAAAGAACAGTCAATAAAATTCCCAGCTGTGCCTGAATCTATGAGCGCCTTATGTTGGGAATGCGGGGAAAACTCAGGAAATGTAATAAACACATACATGTGAGCAACAGGGTGCTCTGGGTGAGCCTGGTGCCGACTCGACACGATAGTGCCCTGCCTGCTGCCTCGACTCCCTGAGTAACCCCCCCCAGCACCCGACCAGCAGTGTGCCCTCTGCGGCCACAGATGGTGCAGGGAATGGCTCCTCCTCTGGTCGCCCTAAGTGCAGCACCTCCCAGCTCCATGGGCGTCGGAGCGGAGGTGCTGGGGGATGGAACTGACAGGCCCCCATCCGGACGTCCGCGGGTAGCCAGCAGGTTGTCCAGCCGGATGGACACGTCCATCAGCTGGTAAAACGTGAGGGTGGTGTCTCGGCAGGCTAACTCCCAACGGACATCCTCAAGCAGACTGCACCGGTAGTGATCAATCAGGGCCCTGTCATTCCATCTTGCGCTGGCGGTCAGGGTCCGGAAGTCCAATGCGAAATCCTGTGCGCTCCTCGTCCCCTGCCTCAGGTGGAACAGACGTTCACCTGCCGCTCGACCCTCAGGCGGGTGGTTGAAAACTGCCCAAAATCAATGGGTGAACTCTGCGATAGCCGCGTCTCCTTCACTCCATACGGCGTTGGCCCACTCCAGGGCTTTGCCTGAGAGGCAGGAGACCAGAGCGGACACACTCTCACTTCCCATAGGAGCTGTGTGGATGTTCGCCAGGTATAGTTCCAGCTGGAGGAGAAACCCCTGGCATCCGGCAGCCATCCTATCATACTTCCTCGGGAGCACGACCCGAATCCCGCTGGGACCTTGTGAAGGAGGGGTGGACAGTGGTGTCGGCGGTAGTGGGGCTGGGTGAGGTGCTGGAAATCCTCCTCCTCTCTCCCAACGATCCATCGTCTGCAGCACGCGATCTTTGGCGGTGCCCAACGTTGCAACATGGTCGTGTTCTGCTGGACGCCACAGGGAGGGCGTCTGCTCATGCTGACTCCATTCGTAGGTGAGTGCTTCTGTGATTCTGTGTGTGTAGCTGGTATGGAGACGTCAGGTGCAGGACAGCAGATATGAGTAATGAACATACTTTACTCAAGAAATCAAATATACTGTATACAACACAATAAACTAGCCCACAATAACGGACCGTATACATACAAACAATCACTCACAAAAACCATGGGGGAACAGAGGGTTAAATAATGAACAAGTAATTATGGGATTGAAACCAGGTGTCTAAAACAAAGACAAAACAAATGGAAAATGAAAAGTGGATCGGATATGGCTAGAAGGCCTATGACGTCGACCGCTAAACGTCGACCGCTAAAGGTGGCGCTACAAAGTATTCACTTAAGGGGGCTGAATAATTTTGCACGCCCAATTTTTCAGTTTTTGATTTGTTAAAAAAGTTTGAAATATCCAATAAATGTCGTTCCACTTCATGATTGTGTCCCACTTGTTGTTGATTCTTCAAAAAAAAAATACGTTTTATATCTTTATGTTTGAAGCCTGAAATGTGGCAAAAGGTCGCAAAGTTCAAGGGGGCCGAATACTTTCGCAAGGCACTGTATATACTGTACTCTATACCATCTACTGCATCTTGCCTATGCCATTCAGCCATCGCTCATCCATATATTTTTATGTACATATTCTTATTCATTCCTTTACACTTGTGTGTTTAAGGTAGTTGTTGTGAAATTGTTAGATTACTTGCTAGATATTACTGTATGGTCGGAACTAGAAGCACAAGCATTTCACTACACTCACATTAACATCTGCTAACGATGTGTATGTGACAAATACAATTTGATTTGATTTGAGGTGTACCTACCATAGGAGTCCCCTAGAAGCCTACCATTGACTATGTACATACTTAACGTGCGACAGAGCTGCAGGAGTTGTGACCTGTTTTTGTTGGTTATGTTGTCATAGTTGTGTCTAGGGGAGCATATGGGGGAAGGAATGCTGTCACCTCTTGGTAGGTGTTTGTCCCACTGTGTGCTGAAGGTGTCAGGTTATTTGTCCAGTTCTGGCATTTAGGTCACCACAGACTAGTACATTTCCCTGGGCCTGGAAATTATTGTCTTTCCCCTCCAGGATGGAGAAGCTGTCTTCATTAAATGTATGGGGACTCTAGTGGGGGGATATAGGTAGGTATAGGTAGCACACAGGAGGACATTTCTCTCTGTTCAGATCATTTCCTTTTGAATTTCAGGCCAAATATAAAATGTTCCTGTTTTGATTAATTTAATAGAGTGAGTTAGGTCTGCTCTATACCAAATTAGCACACCCCCTGCCTGTTTCACACCTGGTTGTTTGGTGTATGGGACTACAAGCTCTCTGTAACCTAGAGGGCAACCAGTGGGTCCATCTCCTCGACCATGTTTCTTGTAGGATGACGATGTCTATGTTTCTGATTTCTTTGGGTCTCTCTCTCTCCGTCTCTCTCTATATCTAAGTCTCTCTCTCATCCAGTATTCTCTTGTCTGTTCTCCCCAGGGTTTCTTTCGTAAAGGTAATGTGTTACTGGAGATGGGTCGTCAGTCTGAAGCCCAGATCCAGTTTCACCAGAGTCCCTTCCCTGTTTCACACCTGGTAGTTTGGTAGATGGGACTTACAGCTCTCTTTAACCTAACGGGCAACTAGTGGGTCCGTCTCCTCTATACCATGTTTCTTGTAGGATGACAATGTCTGTATTTCCGATATCTTTGATGAAGTCCAGGTTCATGCTCTTTAGGCCAAAGGCAGATGACCTCAGTCCTTGGATATTCCAGGATGAGATATTGAAGGCTTTGTGTTCCATAAAGTGTCCAATGTTCTTGGCTGTGTGGTTTGGCCTCAGGCCAGTAAGTGTGAGCAGAGCCTGCTGAGCATCTGTTACTTGCCATTGGCTTAGGCTAGTGTAAGAGTGGGGGTTAGGCCTCTTTGCCTGCTTACGGCCTGGGCGTATGTGTGACTGCCATGTTGAGGCCCTCTTTGCGGGGGTGGTGGGGCATTGGGTGGGCAGGATGGGCATAGGTCTGGTCTGAGGGGGACTAAATGGGATGTGGGCATGGTTGACTTGGGGGGTGTTTATTGGTTGGGGTGGGGTTGTGGATGTGGATGTGGCTGGTGGTGTTGTGGTCTGGATGTAGGAGAGTGTCTCGCTGGTCTGGGGGGGGGGGTGTCTATTGATCTGTTGCTCCTGTGTGAAGTGTTGGGGCTGCGCTTGAGAGCAATGTCCTTTAGGGTCTGGGCGAAGGTGGGCACTGCTGCCTTGTATAGGTGGATCTGGGCTTAAAGGCTGTTCAAGTCCAGGGTAGAGTGGTGGACCAGGTAAACATTTGGTTTTGAGGCACAGTCACGGGAAATACTTGCGTTTACCTGCTGTATCGTAGCAGGTTGGAAGTCTTTTCGTAGTAGCAGGGTGGACATAACCACTTGTGCATTAGGGAAAGTTGAAGAAGCTTTTTCAATCATTCCTTCCAGTGCTGTGGCCACCCTTTCCTGCGGTGTTCTCAGTTCATTTGTGCCTGTGTGTATTATTATGTGGCTGGGAGGACCTAGGTGGTCCTCAGACAGAAGGTCTAGCGCGCGCTTGGTATTTGGACACCAGCAGGAAAGGGTGGCCAGTGTTTAGCATTTTTATTTATTTATTGTATATATTTCCCGTTTGAGTCCATAAGGAGTACAATCTGTGTCTTGTGTATGTCCTCGGTGGGTGTGTGGGGGGGTTGTCAGGAGGGCTATCAGGGTGGCTGACAGTGGGGGTTCTCAGAGGGGGTGGGATCCCCTGGGCTCGGGGTTCTTCATTTGTCTGTCCAGATGCGATGTCGACCCTATGATCAGGGTCTGGGGTGTGGACTGTTTTGCTGTGGTGTCAAAACTTTTTTCGGGAGCTGAGGTGGGCTGTTCTGCTGGCTTCTCTGCGGGGGTGGCCACCTCTCTAGTGGGTTGTTCTCTGTCACACGCCATCCCCCTCACCCTCTCCTTCAGCAGTCTGATCCTCTCCTCTAGTGCTCTGTTATTCTCCTGCTCCTGATTTTTCTCCTGTTGAAGTTGTCTCACCACAGTCCAGAGTGCAGATATGTCTCTCTCCATCTCCAGCTCTTCGGGTCTGGTTAAGGGTGTATTGTTGTGCTGGACTATTGTCTGGGTCTGTGCTGACTGGAGTGTAATCACCTGCTGTTCCAGCTCCACCTGATTACCCCTAGCTGGGTGAATTTATCCTTCATTTCAATGAGGGAGTAGTACTCTGTGCTGGGAGGTTAACTTTCCACTTGGGGTTGCTCGTCTGTGTGGTTATATAATGAAGAGGTCTGGTCTTATCTGCTCAGGGTGGGGGTATCTTTCTCAAGGGAGAGCTTTCCTGCTGCGCTAATTCTTTGATTAGGTGAACGTCCAGCTGAAACTGTTTGGGGTTGCCCTGTACCAATACTGTTCCAGACTTATAGAGATTTATATTAGCTGACTCCGAGTCCTCGTTATCTAGTATCCTGAGTGTCCACCCTTCGTTAACAGCCCACCTCTTAACAGAGGGGTAGTGTGCTAAAATAGCACTGTGCCATGCCAGGGAAGATGAGAAAGATGAGGTTGCTGATCTTACCATTTTTATAATAGTCAGCTCAAAGTGTCTCTTGATTTTCCACAAGGCGCTTCATTTTGTGCTCTTTTCGTGTCTTATCATTCTTTACATACACAGGGTACTGTATTTTAATTACCTCTGAACAGCGGGAGGCAGGTTCTAAGGCCTCTCCAATTGGTTGAAGTAGACTGTGCGACTCTCCTGCCATTGTTGGGCTCAAGGGCTTTGACGCCTCTCACTTGACACGTCAGTACTAATTGAAGTTGTATCAAGCTTGGTAGCTTTAACTTAGCATTTATTCGTTATAAAGTAAAATATATCATTGTAATGTAGTTTTCTTCTTGGCTCTTGGAAATAAATTATAGTTTCAGACTAAACATTACTCACTCAGTTCCAGGTTGGAACAGCTCAGCGTTCAACACCATAGTAGCCTCAAAGCTCATCACCAAGCTAAGGATCCTGGGACTAAACACCGCCCTCTGCAACTGGATCCTGGACTTACTGACAGGCCACCCCCAGGTGGTGAGGGTAGGTAGCAACACATCTTCCACGCTGATCCTCAACACTGGAGCTCCCCAGGGGTGCGTGCCTAGTCCCCTCCTGCACTCCTTGGTGTCCACATCAACAACAAACTAGATTGGTCCAAACACACCAAGACAATCGTGAAGAGGGCACGACAAAGCCTATTCCCCCTCAGGAAACTAAAAAGATTTGGCATGGGTCCTGAGATCCTCAAAAGGTTCTACAGCTGCAATATCGAGAGCCTGGTACGGCAATGTGGTGTCAAAACTTTTTTCGGGAGCTGAGGTGGGCTTCAGAGGGTAGTATGTACGGCCCAGTACATCACTGGGGCAAAGCTGCCTGCCATCCAGGACCTCTACACCAGGCGGTGTCAGAGGAAAGCCCTAAAAATTGTCAAAGACCCCAGCCACCCTGGTCATAGACTGTTCTCTCTACTATCGCATGGCAAGCGGTACCGGAGTGCCAAGTCTAGGACAAAAAGGCTTCTCAACAGTTTTTACCCCCAAGCCATAAGACTCCTGAACTATTTGCA
This sequence comes from Oncorhynchus kisutch, assembly GCF_002021735.2. Lineage (NCBI taxonomy): Eukaryota > Metazoa > Chordata > Actinopteri > Salmoniformes > Salmonidae > Oncorhynchus > Oncorhynchus kisutch. The sequence goes on along the minus strand of NC_034192.2, from coordinate 52,568,394 downwards.
GACTATTTGCATTGTGCCACCCCCCCAACCCCTCTTTTTACGCTTTTGCTACTCCCTGTTTATCATATATGCATACCTACATGTACATACTACCTCAATAAGCCTGACTAACAGGTGTCTGTATAGCCTTGCTACTTTTTTTTCAAATGTCTTTTTACTGTTGTTTTATTTCTTTACTTAACCACACACACACACACATATTTTTTTCCCCCTTGTAAGCATTTCACTGTAAGGTCTACATCTGTTGTATTCGGTGCACGTGACAAATACATTTTGATTTGATGTTGTTTTCCAGAGCATTTTCTGTATAGCTTTGGAATAATGATCTTTGGTAGTTGTAAGCCTTCCAGGTGATTCTGTAATTCCATCCAAAATCAGGTTGGAGGTTTTGAGATTTGATTTGGAGTGAAGGTTATGTTGTAGAGGGTCGTATCCTGTATATGTCCCTGACAGAAAATCCAAGTTTATCTAACTCTAAATCTATATTTTTAAAATAACATGCTGAAAAATGCAGGAGCTCATCTGCTCATGACCTCTCGCTCTCCTCCCTTTCAATTTCCTCCCACTCTCTCTCATTCTTGCTATCTCTAACTCTCTCAAACTACTTCTCTCTCCCCCTGTCGCTGCCTCTCTCCTTCGCACTCTCTCTCACTCTCTCCAGTACCTGTTTACCTCCTCCATCCATCTTCTCCTCCTTGCCCCAATCCACACATGGGTGGATCCATGGGCAATAGAGGGATAGAGGGTGCTACACAGTCTCTTTCAGTCTCTGCCTCTTGGCTGTATCTACTCTCCAGGCTCCAAGTCTAATTGGGATGTTTGGAACACCCCAGTGACACTTTGGATGTATGAACAAAGGTATCATAATAGAATTGCCTTTCCTCCAGTGCAGAATGAAACAGAATAATGTCATAAATCAATGGATAATGTAATGAAATGAGTACCAGAGGGACCCAGAAAGAGAGGAAAGAGCCACTCGTTTGTAAGACAGAAAAATGAGACAGAGGTTCAGGCTTTACGTCTCTAGAATGTACAGGACCTGACATTTGTCTGGATTAGTAAACTGCTGTGAAGCGAGCTCACAATTATGCTTCAGGCATGTGTGTGCGATGTGTGTGTGTGTAGATTTCCAACAAATAAACCATTTAGACTGCCCTGAGGAAAAGACAGCTTTGGATAAAACATTTTGTGTGTGTGCGTGTGTGTGTGTGTGTGTGTGTGTGTGTGTGTGTGTGTGTGTGTGTGTGTGTGTGTGTGTGTGTGTGTGTGTGTTTGTGTGTGTGGCAGTCAGGCTAGGTGGCTGTAGACTGGATGAATGTAGCTGGTTGCTACATTCTATTGTATCACTCCTCTATGTATCATCTCTGTAGGTGGTGTGTGTGTGTGCGTGTGTGCATGTGTGTGTGCATGTGTGCATATGTCTATGTGTGTATCTGACTATGCGTGACAGTCACTGTACTCTCATCTGAGTTACACTACTATGTTTTTGAAAGAAAAGCAAATTTTTTGTCCATTAAAATAATATGAAATTGATCAGAAATACAGTGTAGACATTGTTAATGTTGTAAATGACTATTGTAGCTGGAAACCACAGATGTTTTAATGGAATATCTATCAGCAAACATCACTCCTGTGTTCCAAAGACACGTTGTGCTAGCTAATCCAAATGTTTCATTTTAATAGGCTAATTGATCATTAGAAAACCCTTTTGCAATTATGTTAGCACAGCTGAAAACTGTTGTTCTGATTAAAGAAGCAATAAAACTGACCTTCTTTATCTGGACATCAGCATTTGTGGGTTCGATTACAGGCTCAAAATGGCCAGGAACAAAGAACTTTCTTCTGAAACTGGTCAGTCTATTCTTGTTCTGAGAAATGAAGGCTATTCCATGCAAGAAATTGCCAAGAAACTGAAGATCTCGTACAACAATGTGTACTACTCCCTTCACAGAACAGCGCAAACAGGCCCCAGTGGGAGGCCCCAGTGCACAACTGAGCAAGAGAACAAGTACATTAGAGTGTCTAGTTTGAGAAACAGATGCCTCACAACTCCTCAACTGGCAGCTTCATTAAATAGTACCCTCAAAACACCCGTCTCAACGTCAACAGTGAAGAGGTGACTCCAGGATGCTGGCCTTCTAGGCAGAGTTGCAAAGAAAAAGCCATATCTCAGACTGGGCAAAATAATAGACACTGGACAGAGGAACTCTGCCTAGAGGCCAGAATCCCAGAGTCACCTCTTCACTGTTGACGTTGAGACTGGTGTTTAGCATTGTCTGAGTTTAACATGGCAACAGCGTCTTCACAGACATCGATTTCCTTTCCTCTCCCATTTGTATCAACGTGGCTTATATCAGGAGCCCTCACTCAAACATTCTCCACAGACGAGAGAGAGAGAGAGAGAGAGAGAGAGAGAGAGAGAGAGAGAGAGAGAGAGAGAGAGAGAGAGAGAGAGAGAGAGAGAGAGAGAGAGAGAGAGAGAGAGAGAGAGAGAGAGAGAGAGAGAGAGAGAGAGAGAGAATAGCAGGGATAAGATATAGACAAACCAAAGAGTGCTTCCAGCGTGACTGTGTTATTTAGCAGTACAGTAGAGAATATTTAAGTCCTCCATTAACTGTTCTCCATGGGAGGAGAGGTGTGTGTGTGTGCGCGCTCCGGTCTAATGTGAGGATGAATCTGCACCTGGACTCAATTAACCAACTCTCACTTCCAATCACGCTCCGGCTATACTGTGATGGGGTCCTCTCTCTCTCTCTCTCTCTCTCTCTCTCCCTCCATTTATCTCCATGCGGTTTCAGTCTTTGCAGCTGAAAGCTGAGTTTGGTCTTGTAGTATTGTTCTCCACTGGCCACTTACTGAGATACAACAATACCTCAATTACCATCCACTGGCCACTTACTGAGATACAACAACACCTCAATGACCATCCACTGGCCACTTACTGAGATACAACAACACCTCAATGACCATCCACTGGCCACTTACTGAGATACAACAACACCTCAATTACCATCCACTGGCCACTTACTGAGATACAACAACACCTCAATGACCATTCACTGGCTACTTACTGAGATACAACAACACCTTTTGGCTTTACTATCCTTGTGGGGACCAGAAGACCTCACAAGGATAGTAAAACAAGGACAATTCTTACAGGTGTGGACATTAGGCTTAAAAGGGTAGGGTTAGTATTACTATAGGGTTACTATTGGGGTTAGAATTAGGATTAAGGGATAGGGTTATATAAATACATGTTAAATAAATAAAACAAAATAGGGAAAATAGGATTTTGATCTCTCTCTCTCACACACCCACATGCATATTCACAAATGGTATAGAAATGCGCACATATACAAACACCCACATATGAGATGTGATGGGATCCTACAGAAAATAATTTCATCATCACAGTTCCCTTCCACATAACAGTGAATTAAACAGGTTGCCGTTTGCTCGTGATGCGTTTTGAGCGTGATGCATTTAGGTTTGTACGGAACTGTGGGTTACAATAATAATATACCTTATGTCTCTCACCACACTCAGACTCAGAATGGGTTTCAGATGATGGGAGAACTTGATCAATGCTATCCCTTTACAACCCTGAACCAGTCCCACAGTTTACAGAGAGACGAGAGATCACAATGTGACTCCCTTTACAACCCTGAACCAGTCCCACAGTTTACAGAGAGACGAGAGATCACAATGTGACTCCCTTTACAACCCTGAACCAGTCCCACAGTTTACAGAGAGACGAGAGATCACAATGTGACTCCCCTGGTTAGATAAAGGATGAATAAATGTGTTCACAATGTCGTGATTTGAATAGTCCATTTTTCTCTTCGATTATGATAAACAAGGTCCTAAAACGTTATGCAGTTGACATTTAGATTTGGATAGTGTTCCGAAAGAGAGTGCAGCATGCCTCTTAACATTGATGAGTTTTCCCATGCAGTATTCATATAGCCGAGACAATAATACAAGTATGCACAAACACAGACGCGCACCCCCTCCCCCCTCACACACACACAAACAAACATCAACAAAGTATCACAGGCTGCATGCTTGTACCACAGGGGCTGAGCAGCTCCCTCCTCAGAAATGAGGTTAAATGCACACTTATGTAAATTATTCAGAGTAATGAGCATCATACAAGGAACACAAGTTATAAACCATGAGGGTGTTTTTCCATATAAATGTCCTGAAGCAGGCTAGATCCTCCTATACAGTAGAGGGATTACAGTCAAACAGGCATGTAAGCAAACATGAACATGAGGAAAATAATCCAATCTGTGTATTCATAAGGTATTGCATGTAAAGAATCCTCAAGTGTGAAAATATACATATTCCTGATTACATTGATATTAATGTGATATACACTGAGTGAACAAACATTAAGAACACCTTCCTAATATTGAGTTGCCCCCCCCCCCCCCTCCTTTGCCCTCAGAACAGCCTCAATTCATCGGGGCATGGAGTCTACAAGGTGTCGAAAGCGTTCCACAGGGATGCTGGCCCATTTTGACTCCAATTCTATCCACAGTTGTGTCAAGTTGGCTGGACATCCTTTGGGTGGTAGACCATTCTGATTGACACGGGAAACTGTTGAGAGTGAAAAAAAACTGCAGCTTTGCAGTTCTTGACACGAACCAGTGATCCTAGCACATACTGCCAAACCCTGTTCAAATGCACTTAAATATTATGTCTTACCCATTCACCCTCTGAATGGTACACACACACAACCCATGTGTCAAAGCTTAACCATCCTTCTTTAACCTGTCTCCTCTCCTTCATTTTTAACCTGTCTCCTCTCCTTCATCTTTAACCTGTCTCCTCTCCTTCATTTTTAACCTGTCTCATCTCCTTCATCTTTAACCTGTCTCCTCTCCTTCATCTTTAACCTGTCTCCTCTCCTTCATCTTTAACCTGTCTCCTCTCCTTCATTTTTAACCTGTCTCCTCTCCTTCATCTTTAACCTGTCTCCTCTCCTTCATCTTTAACCTGTCTCCTCTCCTTCATCTTTAACCTGTCTCCTCTCCTTCATTTTTAACCTGTCTCCTCTTCTTCATCTTTAACCTGTCTCCTCTCCTTCATCTTTAACCTGTCTCCTCTCCTTCATCTTTAACCTGTCTCCTCTCCTTCATTTTTAACCTGTCTCCTCTCCTTCATCTTTAACCTGTCTCCTCTCCTTCATTTTTAACCTGTCTCCTCTCCTTCATCTTTAACCTGTCTCCTCTCCTTCATCTTTAACCTGTCTCCTCTCCTTCATTTTTAACCTGTCTCCTCTCCTTCATCTTTAACCTGACTCCTCCCCTTCATCTTTAACCTGTCTCCTCCCCTTCATCTTTAACCTGTCTCTTCTCCTTCATCTTTAACCTGTCTCCTCTCCTTTATCTTTAACCTGTCTCCTCTCCTTCATCTTTAACCTGTCTCCTCTCCTTCATCTTTAACCTGTCTCCTCTCCTTTATCTTTAACCTGTCTCCTCTCCTTCATCTTTAACCTGTCTCCTCTCCTTCATCTTTAACCTGTCTCCTCTCCTTCATCTTTAACCTGTCTCCTCTCCTTTATCTTTAACCTGTCTCCTCTCCTTCATCTTTAACCTGTCTCCTCCCCTTCATCTGTAACCTGTCTCCTCTCCTTTATCTTTAACCTGTCTCCTCCCCTTCATCTGTAACCTGTCTCCTCTCCTTCATCTTTAACCTGTCTCCTCTCCTTCATCTTTAACCTGTCTCCTCTCCTTTATCTTTAACCTGTCTCCTCTCCTTCATCTTTAACCTGTCTCCTCCCCTTCATCTGTAACCTGTCTCCTCTCCTTTATCTTTAACCTGTCTCCTCCCCTTCATCTGTAACCTGTCTCCTCTCCTTCATCTTTAACCTGTCTCCTCTCCTTCATCTTTAACCTGTCTCCTCTCCTTCATCTGTAACCTGTCTCCTCTCCTTTATCTTTAACCTGTCTCCTCTCCTTTATCTTTAACCTGTCTCCTCTCCTTCATTTACACTGATTGAAGTTGAAGTGTATTTAACAGGTGACATCAAAAAGGGATCATAGCTTTCACCTGGATTCACCTGCTCAGTCAAAGTCATGGAAAGAGCAGGTGTTCCTAATGTTGTGTCCACTCCGTGTATATGAGGTATAATGTATTGTAGACTCTGTGTATAAGGGGTATAAGGTTGTGTTCACTCTGTGTATATGGGGTATAATGTTGTGTCCACTCTGTGTACATGGGTATGATGTATTGTAGAGTCTGGGTATATGGGGGTATAATGTTGTTTCCACTCTGTGTATAAGGGGTATAATGTTGTGTCCACTCTGTGTATATGGGGTATAATGTTGTGTCCACTCTGTGTATAAGGGGTATAATGTTGTGTCCACTCTGTGTATAAGGGGTATAATGTTGTGTCCACTCTGTGTATAAGGGGTATAATGTATTGTAGACTCTGTGTATATGGGGTATAATGTTGTGTCCACTCTGTGTATAAGGGGTATAATGTTGTGTCCACTCTGTGTATAAGGGGTATAATGTTGTGTCCACTCTGTGTATAAGGGGTATAATGTTGTGTCCACTCTGTGTATATGGGGTATAATGTTGTGTCCACTCTGTGTATAAGGGGTATAATGTTGTGTCCACTCTGTGTATATGGGTATAATGTTGTGTCCACTCTGTGTATAAGGGGTATAATGTTGTGTCCACTCTGTGTATAAGGGGTATAATGTATTGTAGACTCTGTGTATAAGGGGTATAATGTTGTGTCCACTCTGTGTATAAGGGGTATAATGTTGTGTCCACTCTGTGTATATGGGTATAATGTTGTGTCCACTCTGTGTATAAGGGGTATAATGTTGTGTCCACTCTGTGTATAAGGGGTATAATGTTGTGTCCACTCTGTGTATAAGAGGTATAATGTTGTGTCCACTCTGTGTATAAGGGGTATAATGTTGTGTCCACTCTGTGTATATGGGGTATAATGTTGTGTCCACTCTGTGTATAAGGGGTATAATGTATTGTAGACTCTGTGTATATGGGGTATAATGTTGTGTCCACTCTGTGTATAAGGGGTATAATGTTGTGTCCACTCTGTGTATATGGGGTATAATGTTGTGTCCACTCTGTGTATAAGGGGTATAATGTTGTGTCCACTCTGTGTATATGGGTATAATGTTGTGTCCACTCTGTGTATAAGGGGTATAATGTTGTGTCCACTCTGTGTATAAGGGGTATAATGTATTGTAGACTCTGTGTATAAGGGGTATAATGTTGTGTCCACTCTGTGTATAAGGGGTATAATGTTGTGTCCACTCTGTGTATATGGGTATAATGTTGTGTCCACTCTGTGTATAAGGGGTATAATGTTGTGTCCACTCTGTGTATAAGGGGTATAATGTTGTGTCCACTCTGTGTATAAGGGGTATAATGTTGTGTCCACTCTGTGTATAAGGGGTATAATGTTGTGTCCACTCTGTGTATAAGGGGTATAATGTTGTGTCCACTCTGTGTATAAGGGGTATAATGTTGTGTCCACTCTGTGTATAAGGGGTATAATGTTGTGTCCACTCTGTGTATAGGGGTATAATGTTGTGTCCACTCTGTGTATAAGGGTATAATGTTGTGTCCACTCTGTGTATAAGGGGTATAATGTTGTGTCCACTCTGTGTATAAGGGGTATAATGTTGTGTCCACTCTGTGTATAAGGGGTATAATGTTGTGTCCACTCTGTGTATAAGGGGTATAATGTTGTGTCCACTCTGTGTATAAGGGGTATAATGTTGTGTCCACTCTGTGTATAAGGGGTATAATGTTGTGTCCACTCTGTGTATAAGGGGTATAATGTTGTGTCCACTCTGTGTATAAGGGGTATAATGTTGTGTCCACTCTGTGTATAAGGGGTATAATGTTGTGTCCACTCTGTGTATAAGGGGTATAATGTTGTGTCCACTCTGTGTATAAGGGGTATAATGTTGTGTCCACTCTGTGTATAAGGGGTATAATGTTGTGTCCACTCTGTGTATAAGGGGTATAATGTTGTGTCCACTCTGTGTATAAGGGGTATAATGTTGTGTCCACTCTGTGTATAAGGGGTATAATGTTGTGTCCACTCTGTGTATAGGGTATAATGTTGTGTCCACTCTGTGTATAAGGGTATATGTTGTGTCCACTCTGTGTATAAGGGGTATAATGTTGTGTCCACTCTGTGTATAAGGGGTATAATGTTGTGTCCACTCTGTGTATAAGGGGTATAATGTTGTGTCCACTCTGTGTATAAGGGGTATAATGTTGTGTCCACTCTGTGTATAAGGGGTATAATGTTGTGTCCACTCTGTGTATAAGGGGTATAATGTTGTGTCCACTCTGTGTATAAGGGGTATAATGTGTGTCCACTGTGTATAAGGGGTATAATGTTGTGTCCACTCTGTGTATAAGGGGTATAATGTTGTGTCCACTCTGTGTATAAGGGGTATAATGTTGTGTCCCACTCTGTGTATAAGGGGTATAATGTTGTGTCCACTCTGTGTATAAGGGGTATTAATGTTGTGTCCACTCTGTGTATAAGGGGTATAATGTTGTGTCCACTCTGTGTATAAGGGGTATAATGTTGTGTCCACTCTGTGTATAAGGGGTATAATGTTGTGTCCACTCTGTGTATAAGGGGTATAATGTTGTGTCCACTCTGTGTATAAGGGGTATAATGTTGTGTCCACTCTGTGTATAAGGGGTATAATGTTGTGTCCACTCTGTGTATAAGGGGTATAATGTTTGTGTCCACTCTGTGTATAAGGGGTATAATGTTGTGTCCACTCTGTGTATAAGGGTATAATGTTGTGTCCACCTGTGTATAAGGGTATAATGTTGTGTCCACTCTGTGTATAAGGGGTATAATGTTTGTGTCCACTCTGTGTATATGGGTATAATGTTGTGTCCACTCTGTGTATAAGTGGGTATAATGTTGTGTCACTCTGTGTATAAGGGTATAATGTTGTGTCCACTCTGTGTATAAGGGGTATAATGTTGTGTCCACTCTGTGTATAAGGGGTATAATGTTGTGTCCACTCTGTGTATAAGGGGTATAATGTTGTGTCCACTCTGTGTATAAGGGGTATAATGTTGTGTCCACTCTGTGTATAAGGGGTATAATGTTGTGTCCACTCTGTGTATAAGGGGTATAATGTTGTGTCCACTCTGTGTATAAGGGGTATAATGTTGTGTCCACTCTGTGTATAAGGGGTATAATGTTGTGTCCACTCTGTGTATAAGGGGTATAATGTTGTGTCCACTCTGTGTATAAGGGGTATAATGTTGTGTCCACTCTGTGTATAAGGGGTATAATGTTGTGTCCACTCTGTGTATAAGGGGTATAATGTTGTGTCCACTCTGTGTAGTGTATAAGGGGTATAATGTTGTGTCCACTCTGTGTATAAGGGGTATAATGTTTGAAGTTAAGTAACAAACATATTCACATAGTTTATTCCTTTATTCTGTTACAAAAAGCATGATCACTTTCTTCAGAGACACTTTGGTTAGAAAACGTTTATTTCTCAAAAGTTTATTTCTTTTTTTAGATTCATGAATGATCTCCATGTATTTTATAAATGTTTTATTCAACAACATCTTTCACTAGTGATGTATAGAAAAACAACTGTACTGTGAGGTTTTCAGGTGAACAAACTAAATAATCACTTTATATCCTTGTATTAAAATACTTTGAAAAAAAGAACAAATTAAGAAGAAAAGTCAAATGGTGTTCAGTCTTGAAAACACCAATTGAACATCCCTTTTATTCAAATGTTAAATCAAAATAACATTGACAACCAATTAAAAGTAAAACTTAAAACATTATTGTCTACCCACTATTCAACATCTGTTTTTCCTCCACCTTTTCAATGTTTTTTGCAGCTCTCAAACTCTCCATACGATACAAACATTGAATGTCTTATTCAAAATCTGTTAGGGCTTATAAAAACCTCTCCTTCTATGAGACAAACCATCCGCCAAGGACTCGCGTTGTGCTGCGCCTTCGTCAATACAACACCAAAGGAATAGAGGAGAAGAAGAACAGAAGCATCAGTCAGGTACAGAGAGGCTGATTGGGTCAGAGAAGGAAAGAACACGTTTCACTGCAGGAGAATCAACCCTTTTATATACATAGTGGATGGAGAGATGAGATACAGTATATTTGATGTAAGGAGTCTATCTCTGCCCAGTATCTGTCTTCACTGTCAAACATGTTCAAGAGTTTAAGGTTGTTCCACGTTTGGCATTGGATCCAACACTCTGGCTATGGCAGAAAAACAGTCTGACACAGCTGCGTCCGTGTTGAACACTCTCTTTATGGCAGAGACCCACACAAAGAGAGCCGAGCTGGAGAGTTTAGCTAGTAAATGTTCCCTTTGTAGATGTAGGCAGGCTGTCTCTGACTCTGATTCCAGTATCCTAACGAGGCTTCTCTCTGCTGACAGCCCTATAGGCTACAGCAACACATACAATGACCTACACATCAAACGATACTGAACAACCTCCGTCATAAAATATCAAACTACTGAGAGAGAGAGAGATAAAGAGAGAGAGAGGAGAGAGAGAGAGAGAGAGAGAGAGAGAGAGAGAGAGAGAGAGAGAGAGAGAGAGAGAGAGAGAGATAAGATGGGTTGCTGTGGTGGTAGCCACCGTTTCCATGGTTTCCATTAACGATTGCCAACAGCTGATTGACTGTGAACGTGTAAATCAACAGGGGTTTCTGTGTGTAAGTCACGCCCCCTTCCTCTGTCAGCTAGGCCGTATTCCAAAATGGCTACTCTCTCTCTATAAAATAATGTAGCAGAGCCACTGAAGAAATCAATGGTGTTAATCTGTGGTACTTTGTCAAGTTCTGACCATGTCAGTCAATAATTCCTCTCTTCCAGCCACAGCAATCATTCTGGGGAGTTTGATAAAGTAACAGTGTATGTGTGTGTGTGTTTAGTGGCATGGTGTGTTCAGTGGTATGGTGTGTTCAGTGGTATGGTGTGTTCAGTGGTATGGTGGATTCAGTGGTATGGTGGGTTCAGTGGTATGGTGGGTTCAGTGGTATGGTGGGTTCAGTGGTATGGTGTGTTCTGTGGAATGGTGTGTTTAGTGGAATGGTGTGTTCAGTGGTATGGTGTGTTTAGTGGTATGGTGTGTTCAGTGGTATGGTGTGTTCAGTGGTATGGTGGGTTCAGTGGTATGGTGTGTTCAGTGGTATGGTGGGTTCAGTGGTATGGTGGGTTCAGTGGTATGGTGGGTTCAGTGGTATGGTGGGTTCAGTGGTATGGTGGGTTCAGTGAGGTGTAGCAGCAAAGCATGTTTGTTGAGGAGAACACAACACAGCTAGTTAAGCATGAATTTAAACAACATAACACTACCAAAATCTCTGTAGGAATGACTGTCAGCAGATGGTTCAGGGAGGCAAGGAATGACTGAGCTCTGTGCATGATTATTTATGTCTGTATTATAATACTGCATGGGTGCTTGAAATGCTTGTTTTCCAGTTCATGATGCCTTTCCAACATAGCGTGTGTAACTGTGTCCAAAAACACACACGAGAGAAACCAGAGACACACAAATATCAAATCATCTTAATAGTCAATCAGCGTTATTGTCAGTATTGTCTTTTTACTGTTCAAAGACAAAAACAAATCCTATTTTGTGATCCGTCTTCACTAAGTAAATGGTCAGAGAGAGTAGGTAGCGAACTGAGATATTACAGACAGACAGACAGACAGACTAACAGTAGTCAATAGAACGGCCACAGCTCAGGGTAGGGCAGATAAGGTCAGGGTAGGGCAGATAAGGTCAGGGTAGGGCAGAGAAGGTCAGGGTAGGACAGAGAAGGTCAGGGTAGGGCAGAGAAGGTCAGGGTAGGGCAGAGAAGGTCAGGGTAGGGCAGAGAAGGTCAGGGTAGGGCAGAGAAGGTCAGGGTAGGGCAGAGAAGGTCGGGGTAGGGCAGAGAAGGTCAGGGTAGGGCAGAGAAGGTCAGGGTAGGGCAGAGAAGGTCAGGGTAGGGCAGATAAGGTCAGGGTAGGGCAGATAAGGTCAGGGTAGGGCAGAGAAGGTCGGGGTAGGGAACAGAAGGTCGGGGCAGGGCAGAGAAGGTCGGCCCAGGGCAGAGGAGGTCAGGGTAGGGCAGAGAAGGTCGGCCCAGTGCAGAGAAGGTCAGGGTGGGGCAGAGAAGGTCAGGGCAGGACAGAGAAGGTTAGGGCATGGCAGAGAAGGTCATCTCAAGACAGGGCAGAGAAGGTCATCTCAGGGCAGGGCAGAGAAAGTCAGGTCAGGGCAGAGAAAATCAGCCCAAGGCAGGGCAGAGAAGGTCACCTCAGGGCAGGTCAGGAGGCATTTACGGGCTAGTTCTCTGTTTTCTTACACAGAAATTAACACCTTGTTTCAAAAAATCTGAATAAAAGAAGAAAAAAACATCTCGGCCCAACAATGGCTCCTTTTTGTAGCAACATGTTCCTCATCTTCTTTTATTTTCATTTTTATTCTCCATCTACATGTTTCCCCTGTTTGTAATGAGTGATTTCAGAATGCATTTGGCAGCAGTATTGGAGTCTGTCTCGGACACACATCACGCAGCCACCACATAAACAAAGTGTCAGAAAGACGGCCATGTTCATAAGGTCAATGTCACCATTAATGTGGTCATCTTTGTAAGGTCTATGAGTCAGTCTCCTGCCAGGTCATGTGATTACATGCCGGAGGCGCTGAGCCCCATGCTGGCGTTGTGGCTCATGCAGGGGAGAGTCTGGACTGTTTTGGGGAAGTCGTGAGTTAGGATGCGTCCGTTCTCTCCTCCTCCTGCTCCACCTATTCCTCCTCCTCCCCCATTCCCGTTCCCGTTCCCACTCATTCTGGTCATGGAGGAGCAGTGCATGGCGTCGTTGATGTTCTGCTGCAGATAACAGAGAGAGAGAAGAGGGGAACAGAGTTGGACACCAAGACAACATGACAGTCACAGCCATGCATACATCCTGTCTATGGGCTCCCAGTAATACTGGTCATCTAATCAGAGGTTAGCTCTACCATGTAAATAGTGTATGTATCTCCTGGGGATTTAGACTCTAACAAAGACAAGAGGATAGGCTGGTGTAATATAACAATAATATATTAAAATATTACTATATCATAGTATTATAATACAGTAGAATAATATTGTATTATATTGTGTGTCTTGTAACTCGCAGACGTTTCAACTTTATTGAATCAACAGCCCTCTATTTGATCCCCTTGTATTTGATTTGTCTACAGGAATACTGGGATATATTAACAACATTAGTTGTGTGAATGAATGTGTAACTGGATACAGGCATATATGAATAGGATAGAAACAATTATGTCTCTATTATGAAGGTAAGTGGTTGGCAGAAAATGGATACGTTCCAAATGGCATACTATTCTCTATAGTGTGCACCCTATGGGCTCTGGTCAAAAGTAGAACACTATGTAGAGTATAGGGTGCCATTTGAGACTCAGAGTGTTATCTTTTATGGTCTTCATCTAGCTACTGACTGCTACTGGCGCGGAGCAGTAAACCACTCTGATAGCCGACACATCACACTCCCAATTTGGAAGGAAGTAGGAGAAGGCAGCTAAACCCTTTCTCTCTTTGGCCTTATTGCTCTGAGCTACAGTCTAATAGAACACAAGCCAATGGGGCTGAAAGTGGAGCTAATGGTGTGTGTGTGCGTGTGTGTGTGTGTGTGTGTGTGTGTGTGTGTGTGTGTGTGTGTGTGTCTGTGTGTGTGTGTGTGTGTGTGTGTGTGCGTGCGTGTGTGTGTGTGTTTGTGTAATGCCTGTGTGTGTGTGTGTGTTTGTGTAATGCCTGTTTGTGTGTGTGTGTGTGTGTGTGTGTGTGTGTGTGTGTGTGTGTGTGTGTGTGTGTGTGTGCGTGCGTGTGTGTGTTTGTGTAATGCATGTGTGTGTGTGTGTGTGTGTCTGTGTGTGTGTGTGTCTGTGCGTGTGTGTGTGCGTGGGTGTGTGTGTGCGTGTGTGTGTTTGTGTAATGCCTGTGTGTGTGTGTGTGTGTGTGTCTGTGTGTGTGTGTGTGTCTGTGTGTGTGTGTGTGTGTGTGTGTGTGTGTGTCTGTGTGTGTCTGTGTGTGTGTGTGTGCGTGTGTGTGTGTGTGTGTGTGTGTGTGTGTGTGTGTGTGTGTGTGTGTGTGTGTGTGTGTGTGTGTGTGTGTGTGTGTGTGTGTGTGTGTGTGTGCGTGTGTGTGTGTGTGTGTGTGTGTGTGTGTGTGGGTGTGTGTGTTTATGTAATGCCTGTGTGTGTGTGTGTGTGTGTGTGTGTGTGTGTGTGTGTGTGTGTGTGTGTGTGTGTGTGTGTGTGTGTGTGTGTGTGTGTGTGTGTGTGTGTGGTCACTAGCACCTCACTGTCCTCTGATTTAATTCCAGTGAAACCTGAGCTTGTGGGAAGAATTAGGCTACAATGCTGCACTACTATAATTGGTTGGTTCTCGAAAGCAGTGTGTGTGTGTGTGTGTGTGTGTGTGTGTGTGTGTGTGTGGGCTTCTAGAGCTGCTTCCAGGTTGTAATTATATAACTAGTGTCAGTCAACCTATTGTTCATTACCACATGTCAGCCTTTAGTTGTAAGCCTGGGTTATCTGTCCAAACAGCTGATTTGACAGAGAGGCATATCATAGAATCTATCATCTCTGTTTATCATCTCTGTTACAGCAGTTTAGCCTCATAGTGGGTGGCAACATATATAGGATGCTACTACAATGGACCTGCACTACAACATATAGAGTCAGCAGAGGAGGGAGGTGAAGGGAGAAAGATTGGGGACAGAGACAGGTAGAGAGAAAGATTGGGGACAGAGACAGGTAGAGAGAAAAATTGGGGACAGGAGACAGGTAGAGAGAAAGATTGGGGACAGAGACAGGTAGAGAAAGAGACAGACAGAGGTTAAAGGGTAAAGATGTACAGAGGTAGAGACTTTGTGTTGCGGTTGAGAAGCAGTGAGGTGCTATAGGTGGGTCTACTGTGATCACACGGTTAGATGGCTGGAGGGAGGGAGGGGTGAGGAAGAGGAGGAGGAAGAAGAGGCAGATGATATCAACATCATCATCATCAATCATCATCGTCATGGTATCACAGTTTCCTACCCCATGTCCTCTGTTCTCTCTCTCTCTCCTATATCTTAACAGTGTTGTTGGAGTACAGGCCGTAGCTCTGCAGCTCTGTGTAAGGAGCAGTAGCGCCCCCTGTGTCTAAGGCTGAGCACTGAAAGGTCTGAGCGGCAGATGCAGCGGCGGCTCGCGCGGTGGACACCTTCATTCTCTGAGACTCGGTTCGCGACTTGTAGCAGAACTCCACCAACGCCACCAGCATGGCCAGGCCCAGCCCTCCAATCAGAATGTAGAACACTCCGGCCACGTTGCTCAGGCTCAACGCACTCGTCTTATCCTGGGGAGGGGAGGGGGGGGGGGTCGGAAAGAGATGCGGTGAGGAGGAGTGAGGGGAGGGGACATACATACATTATATACACACTGACACCATAGATACAAACACCTTATATACAAACACCATAGTAGAAATTATGGACAAACACAGAAACACTAAAGACACTTTGCATACAAAAAAACCACACAAAAGCAGCATGCACATAGAGATAATCCAATACACACACACACACACACACACACACACACACACACACACACATACACACACACACACACACACACACATACAGAGAGAGAGAAAGACACGTGTCAGGACTCCCAGAAAACACATAACAGTTCTGCCCTGCTTAGTTAACTAGCCCAAACAAAATACAGGTAGGCAACATAATACTCACTAAACAACACATGCAACTTCATACTACTGATATTACACACTGGTTTCATTAAGAAGCTTTTTAAAATACTTAAACTAACTATTGTTTGAAACTAACTTGACATAGTAACTAGCCCACTCACTCTGCACTCAGACACACACCTAGTACTTGAATAACTTGTCTAACTTCATTTACATTTCCTTTCTTCATTTCTGAGGAGGGTTTAGATCAAGTGTGTTTTTCAATACAAGAAAACTTGAGTCAAATCCTCATTAGATCCATGCATTCATGCAGCATTAATTTAACAGGCAGAGTCTAAATTCACTTTAACCAACATATTGCGGGATGGCCTGTTATCGTGTTGATCTACAGTATAGAGTGGGGCAAAAAAGTATTTAGTCAGCCACCAATTGTGCAAGTGCTCCCACTTAAACAGATGAGAGAGGCCTGTAATTTTAATCCTAGGTACACTTCAACTATGACAGACAAAATGAGAAAGACAATCCAGAAAATCACATTGTAGGATTTTTTATGAATTTATTTGCAAATTATGGTGGAAAATAAGTATTTGGTCACCTACAAACAAGCAATATTTCTGGCTCTCACAGACCTGTAACTTCTTCTTTAAGAGGCTCCTCTGTCCTCCACTCGTTACCTGTATTAATGGCACCTGTTTGAACTTGTTATCAGTATAAAAGACGCCTGTCCACAACCTCAAACAGTCACACTCCAAACTCCACTATGGCCAAGACCAAAGAGCTGTCAAAGGACACCAGAAACAAAATTGTAGACCTGCACCAGGCTGGGAAGACTGAATCTGCAATGGGTAAGCAGCTTGGTTTGAAGAAATCAACTGTGGGAGCAATTATTAGGAAATGGAAGACATACAAGACCACTGATAATCTCCCTCGATCTGGGGCTCCACGCAAGATCTCACCCCGTGGGGTCAAAATGATCACAAGAACGGTGAGCAAAAATCCCAGAACCACATGAGGGGACCTAGTGAATGAGCTGCAGAGAGCTGGGACCAAAGTAACAAAGCCTACCATCAGTAACACACTACGCCGCCGGGGACTCAAATCCTGCAGTGCCAGACGTGTCCCCCTGCTTAAGCCAGTACATGTCCAGGCCCGTCTGAAGTTTGCTAGAGAGCATTTGGATGATCCAGAAGAAGATTGGGAGAATGTCATGTGGTCAGATGAAACCAATATATAACTTTTTGGTAAAAACTCAACTCGTCGTGTTTGGAGGATAAAGGATGCTGAGTTGCATCCAAAGAACACCATACCTACTGTGAAGCATGGGGGTGGAAACATCATGCTTTGGGGCTGTTTTTCTGCAAAGGGACCAGGACGACTGATCCGTGTAAAGGAAAGAATGAATGGGGCCATGTATCGTGAGATGTTGGGGGAAACCTCCTTCCATCAGCAAGGGCATTGAAGATGAAACGCGGCTGGGTCTTTCAGCATGACAATGATCCCAAACACACCGCCCGGGAAACGAAGGAGTGGCTTCGTAAGAAGCATTTCAAGGTCCTGGAGTGGCCTAGCCAGTCTCCAGATCTCAACCCCATAGAAAATCTTTGGAGGGAGTTGAAAGTCCATGTTGCCCAGCAACAGCCCCAAAACATCACTGCTCTGGAGGAGATCTGCATGGAGGAATGGGCCAAAATACCAGCAACAGTGTGTGAAAGCCTTGTGAAGACTTACAGAAAATGTTTGACCTCTGTCATTGCCAACAAAGGGTATATAACAAAGTATTCAGATAAACTTTTGTTATTGATCAAATACTTATTTTCCACCATAATTTGCTAATAAATTCATAAAAAATCTTACAATGTGATTTTCAGATTTTTTTTTTCATTTTGTCTGTCATAGTTGAAGTGTACCTATGATGAAAATTACAGGCCTCTCTCGTCTTTTTAAGTGGGAGAACGTGCACAATTGGTGGCTGACTAAATACTTTTTTGCCCCACCGTATATCCATCTAGAACATTAAAGTATATTTATTCTCTATTTCTAACAGATAAACTCTGGTTATCATTCTGGGGTTGTGGGTTGAGGAGGGTTGAGGCTGTTGCTTCATTCTCAGCGGTGAGAAACCATGCAGGATTAAGACAATCGGATCATTATCAAACTCCCTGATTTAGGGTTTAGGGTTATGTTGTGTGTATGGGGTTGCTAGCCTCGCAAGCTTAATCAATGATGTATGCTTGCAGGAACAGGCAGGCTTGCGAGGCTAAGGGGTTGCAAGGCTGAATAGTATCTGTAGCTTTCATATGTTTTTTGGGGGTGGGGTGTAACTCTCACACCGGAGAGGATAGAGCCAGACCAGGCAGGCTGGTGTGGAGAGGACGTTTTGGGGTGTTTCAGGGCCGGGTCATGTTAGTAGACAGGGGTCAGTGGTTAAAAGTGGTCTGAGCCTTTCACAGGGTCCGTCGGTCAAATCAAAATCACACACTCTCTCTCTCTCTCTCTCTCCACACTGACATGCAGGCTGCATCCAGAATGGCATCCTAAGTGCACTGTATAAAGAATTAGGTTGCCATTTCAAATAAAACTCAGTCCCATCGTGGTTTATGTAGATTCTAGGTCCTTGGGGATCTGTTCTTTGTTTTCTTCTCTGCCTGTCTGCTTTCAGAGACCACTCTGACAACGGCTATGTGATATTACTCTGTATGTTTCTATTCCCTTGGGTTTATATTGGCAAAATCAGCAGAGTGCACTTTACAATGATGTACTTCAGCATGATGTAGCACTGCCTCTCTTACATGAGGGATGCCTGTGATTTCCCTCCTGTATTACCATGGCTATATCAGCATGATCACCATCATACCTTAGCTTTACATCACTGCAAAACAACCTCACAGATGAGTCGAGGGAAATAAACATTGAATTTTACGCTCTCTTCAAAGAACACACATGCCTACTTGTATTGCTTAGAGGTACTGCGTACAGTGGCTTGCGAAAGTATTCACCCCCCTTGGCATTTTTCCTATTTTGTTGCCTTGCAACCTTGAATTAAAATTGATTTTTGGGGGGTTTGTATCATTTGATTTACACAACATGCCTAACACTTTGAAGATGCAAAATCTTTTTATTGTGAAACAAACAAGAAATAAGACAAACAAACTGAAAACTTGAGTGTGCATAACTCTTCAACCCCCCCAAAGTCAATACATTGTGGAGTCACCTTTTGCAGCAATTACAGCTGCAAGTCTCTTGGGATATGTCTCTATAAGCTTGGCACATCTAGCCACTGGGATTTTTGCCCATTCTTCAAGGCAAAACTGCTCCAGCTCCTTCAAGTTGGATGGGTTCCGCTAGTGTACAGCAATCTTTAAGTCATACCACAGATTCTCTATTGGATTGAGGTCTGGGCTTTGACTAGGCCATTCCAAAACATTTAAATGTTTCCCCTTAAACCCCTCGAGTGTCGCTTTAGCAGTATGCTTAGGGTTATTTTCCTGCTGGAAGGTGAACCTCTGTCCCGGTCTCAAATCTCCGGAAGACTGAAACAGGTTTCCCTCAAGAATTTCCCTTTATTTAGTGCCATCCATCATTCCTTCAATTCTGACCCGTTTCTCAGTCCCTGCTGATGAAAAACATCCCCACAGAATGATTCTGCCACCACTATGCTTTACTGTGGGGATGGTGTTCTCGGGGTGATGAGAGTTGTTGGGTTTGCGTCAGACATAGCATTTTCCTTGATGGCCAAAAACCTCGATTTTAGTCTCATCTGACCAGAGTACCTTCTTCCATATGTTTGGGGAGTATCCCAAATTCCTTTTGGCGAACACCAAACATTGTGGCCCTCCTTGCCTGGTCCGTGTGTTTTTGTGAGCAGCCCTCTCTTGGCAGGGTTGTTGGGGTGCAATATTTGTTAAACATTTTTATAATGGATTTAATGGTGCTCTGTAGGATTTTCAAAGTTTTGGATATTTTTTTATAACCTAACCCTGATCTGATTCTCCACAACTTTGTCCCTGACCTGTTTGGAGAGCTCCTTGGTCTTTATAGTGCCGCTTGCTTGGTGGTGCCCCTTGCTTAGTGGCGTTGCAGACTCTGGGGCCTTTCAGAACAGGTGTATATATACTGAGATCATGTGACAGATCATGTGACACTTAGATTGCACACAGGTGGACTTCTGAAGGTAATTGGTTGCACCAGATCTGGTTGCGGCAGTGTAGCCTAGTGGTTAGAGCATTGGACTAGTAACCGAAAGGTTGCAAGTTCAAATTCCTGAGCTGACAAGGTACAAAATCTGTCGTTCTGCCCTTGAACAGGCAGTTAACCCACTGTTCCTAGGCCATCATTGAAAATAAGAATTTGTTCTTAACTGACTTGCCTAGTTAAATAAAGGTAAAAAAATAAATAATAATAAAATATTCGGGGTTTCATAGCAAAGGGGGTGAATACATATACACGCACCACTTGTTCTTTTTTTATTTGTATTCTTTTTTATTTCACTTCACCAATTTGGACTATTTTGTGTTTGTCCATTACATGAAATCCAAATATTACAGGTTGTAATGCAACAAAATAGGACAAATGCCAAGGGGGGTTAATAATTTTTCAAGGAACTGTATGTGGCTGATGTTCTGCAACAAGGAGCAGGCAGCATATGTTCATGGGTATAACACCATATGACCTCTAGCATGTTTACAATGTTATTTGATTTAACGACCGTAAACCCCACTGTTTCACCTCAACCATCAAGGTTAGTAGTTAATTCACTCATTGGCCTCATTATGGAGAGAACATCAGTGTAGGGAGAGAGAGAGAGAACAGTGATTGGCTCCCAGAGAGAGAAAGAGAGAGAGAAATGGATTTTGAGTCCACCAATCTCAGTGACTATACTAATGAGAACCAGTGGCATGTCTAAGTAGTAAACTGAGAGCGATAGTTTGAGATGTCAGGGCTGGTCTGGGAACAGACTTTACAGGGCTTCTGTAGTTTCAGACTGGTCTTGGATCAGGGGATTTGAGGAGGATGTGAGGAGTGTTTGGGGTATAAGGACTGGTCTAGGATCAGGGGTTTTGAGGAGGATGTGAGGAGTGTTTGGTGTATAAGGACAGTCTAGGATCAGGGGTTTTGACAAGGATGTGAGGAGTGTTTGGTGTATAAGGACTGGTCTAGGATCAGGGGTTTTATGCGGGTGTGTTTGGGGGTATAAGGACTGAGTTATAGTGTGTGACTGACCTTGCGTCCGGAGTCGTTGCTGCCACACTCTCCTTTATCGTACCACCATTTGTTCTTTAGTTTGTCTAAGACGGCCTGCTCATTGAGCTTCAACACGGCTAGGTTTACCGGGATCCTGCATGTACACCACACCACACCCAGGACAGGGCAGGGCCATAACATAAATAACATAGCATAACATATGTTATCTTATGTCAGTCATTCAGAACATGTCTAATCATATACCACATCTACGCATCAAGGTTTACTGCAATTTAGCTGTGTCACTGGTTAGAAGTTGGAAACCTCACACACACGTTCACTCACAGGCAAATACATAAAGTAAACAGGAACATCATCAGGAACATACATGTACATCAGAGTCAAAGTGATATGTGTTAATACTCCATCTCTCCCTACTGTACTGTACGGGAGTAGATGTGTATTACTGTATCACTTTGGGTAACCGGCACACCAGCTGTGAACCCTCTGTTACGGAACACAACACGTCAGAAAATATTCTGATTGCAGATTCTATTCCCCTTTAAAAGCTGTAGGAGTGTCTAGTTAGTAGGAGGTTCTTGGGGACAGAGATACAAAAAAAAACAATTCTGTTCTTTGTGTGTGTGTGTGTGTGTGTGTGTGAAGTCTTCAGTGTATCAGCTTGACAGGGATCCTACGCATGAATGCATGCTATCCTTACTTATTCATGAGAACAGGGCAAAATACAAACTGTGCCAATTCCAGACACCCTCCTCCCAGAAGGACTAGAGTAGGTTATCTTGGCTAGAGGGAGAGCATGATGTCACTCTGTAGTTTTAAGTTGGCCCCTACACACAGAGTTGAAGCACTTGTTACCCTTTGTGTTGAAGTCTGGGCCATAGACCTATCCATGGCTAGGAAGAGATAAAATATCATGTGTCGCTCGTGTTTTAATCCCTCCCCCACCCTTCACCCACCATACAGAGTTGTCAGGAAGTGTTGCCATCCAGAGTGTCTGAGCAGCTTTGTGATTGGCCGGTTACCCCCCTGGTGGATCAGCGTGGTTGGTTGAAACAGGGTTCTGACCTTGGAGTCCCCGCCCCCGCTGCCACACTCGCCCTTGTCGTACCACCATTTGTTTTTCAGTTTGTCCAACAGGCCTTGCTCGTTGAGTTTTAACACGGCCAGGTTAACAGGGTTTCTTTAGAACGATAATAGATACAATCAGAACTGGGTCAGTTTTCCTGGGTTAGGAAATACTACTGTATATTATGGACAGGTATATAAATATGTATTTATAGACTGAGTGATTATGAAAATGTTGGAGCTATATTTTAATAATGATAACTAGGTTAGCATTTGAAAGAGTATATGGACAGATAGGTAAGTAGTCTGTACACTGGTTATGATTATGAATGTTGAATCGCTAGATTACACCACCTGCTTGGCTAAGCCTATGGCGATATATGGAGTGAATATACTATGGAGCAGGGTTGATCTTGAGTTTGGACATTCTAAATGCTTGATATACAGTATATTACTTATATATCTCAATGGACAGAAATGCTTGCTGGCCATACTTGAGTCAGGTTTAACCACATAGAGGACAGGGCCTCTTAGAGGAGGGAGAGAGCAGATATCATGGAGAGATGCTTCAGATTTGGAAGCCTACCTGTCTGTCTGTAGATGCTCATGTCCTTTCAATGTTTCCACTATGAAAATGGAGAACTATCACAGTTCCATTCACTTCATACAAATATGCTTAGTTGTTGAGTGTCAAAATTAAATTTAGAGTTTCTCTTACTCCTTCCTTAGCTGATAATTGACTCTAGGATAGAAAGAAGACCACCAACTAGCTCAGCAAACTCAACTACCACATCCATATCTATAGCACCTCTCTCTCTCTCTCTCTCTCTCCCCCTCTCTCTCTCTCTCTCTCTCTCTCTTTCTCTCTCTCTCTCTAGACATGGATGTTTATGTGTTCAAGTACAGTATATAATAATTTACCCTGTTGGTGGGTTAGAGGTCGAGTAGATGAGGGGGCAGAGTGCTTGGTGGTGGGTTAGAGGTTAGAGGTCGAGTAGATGAAGCAGCAGAGTGCTTGGTGATGGGTTAGAGGTTAGAGGTCGAGTAGGTGAAGCAGCAGAGTGCTTGGTGATGGGTTAGAGATTAAAGGTTAAGTAGATGAAGGAGCAGAGTGCTTGGTGGTGGGTTAAAGGTTAGAGGTCGAGTAAATGAGGTGGCAGAGAGCTTGGTGGTGGGTTAGAGGTTAGAGGTTGAGTAAATGAGGCGGCAGAGTGCTTGGTGGTGGGTTAGAGGTTAGAGGTCGAGTAGATGAGGTGGCAGAGGGCTTGGTGGTGGTTTAGAGGTCTAGTAGATGAGGCGGCAGAGTGCTTGGTGGTGGGATAGAGGTTAGAGGTCGAGTAAATGAGGTGGCAGAGTGCTTGGTGGTGGGTTAGAGGTTAGAGGTCGAGTAGATGAGGTGGCAGAGGGCTTGGTGGTGGTTTAGAGGTCGAGTAGATGAGGTGGCAGAGTGATTGGTGGTGGGTTAGAGGTTAGAGGTCGAGTAAATGAGATGGCAGAGTGCTTGGTGGTGGTTTAGAGGTCTAGTAGATGAGGCGGCAGAGTGCTTGGTGGTGGGTTAGAGGTTAGAGGTCGAGTAAATGAGGCGGCAGAGTGCTTGGTGGTGGGTTAGAGGTCTAGTAGATGAGGCGGCAGAGTGCTTGGTGGTGGGATAGAGGTTAGAGGTCGAGTAAATGAGGCAGCAGAGTGCTTGGTGGTGGGTTAGAGGTTAGAGGTCGAGTAGATGAGGTGGCAGAGGGCTTGGTAGTGGTTTAGAGGTCGAGTAGATGAGGTGGCAGAGTGCTTGGTGGTGGGTTAGAGGTTAGAGGTCGAGTAAATGAGATGGCAGAGTGCTTGGTGGTGGTTTAGAGGTCTAGTAGATGAGGTGGCAAAGGGCTTGGTGGTGGTTTAGAGGTCAAGTAGATGAGGTGGCAGAGAGCTTGGTGGTGGTTTAGAGGTCTAGTAGATGAGGCGGTAGAGTGCTTGGTGGTGGGTTAGAGGTTAGAGGTCGAGTAAATGAGGCGGCAGAGTGCTTGGTGGTGGGTTAGAGGTCTAGTAGATGAGGCGGCAGAGTGCTTGGTGGTGGGATAGAGGTTAGAGGTCGAGTAAATGAGACAGCAGAGTGCTTGGTGGTGGGTTAGAGGTTAGAGGTCGAGTAGATGAGGTGGCAGAGGGCTTGGTAGTGGTTTAGAGGTCGAGTAGATGAGGTGGCAGAGTGCTTGGTGGTGGGTTAGAGGTTAGAGGTTAGAGGTTGAGTAAATGAGATGGCAGAGTGCTTGGTGGTGGTTTAGAGGTCTAGTAGATGAGGTGGCAAAGGGCTTGGTGGTGGTTTAGAGGTCAAGTAGATGAGGTGGAAGAGAGCTTGGTGGTGGTTTAGAGGTCTAGTAGATGAGGCGGTAGAGTGCTTGGTGGTGGGTTAGAGGTTAGAGGTCGAGTAAATGAGATGGCAGAGTGCTTGGTGGTGGTTTAGAGGTCTAGTAGATGAGGCGGCAGAGTGCTTGGTGGTGGGTTAGAGGTTAGAGGTCGAGTAAATGAGGCGGCAGAGTGCTTGGTGGTGGGTTAGAGGTCTAGTAGATGAAGCGGCAGAGTGCTTGGTGGTGGGATAGAGGTTAGAGGTCGAGTAAATGAGGCAGCAGAGTGCTTGGTGGTGGGTTAGAGGTTAGAGGTCGAGTAGATGAGGTGGCAGAGGGCTTGGTAGTGGTTTAGAGGTCGAGTAGATGAGGTGGCAGAGTGCTTGGTGGTGGGTTAGAGGTTAGAGGTCGAGTAAATGAGATGGCAGAGTGCTTGGTGGTGGTTTAGAGGTCTAGTAGATGAGGTGGCAAAGGGCTTGGTGGTGGTTTAGAGGTCAAGTAGATGAGGTGGCAGAGAGCTTGGTGGTGGTTTAGAGGTCTAGTAGATGAGGCGGTAGAGTGCTTGGTGGTGGGTTAGAGGTTAGAGGTCGAGTAAATGAGATGGCAGAGGGCTTGGTGGTGGTTTAGAGGTCGAGTAGATGAGGTGGCAGAGTGATTGGTGGTGGGTTAGAGGTTAGAGGTCGAGTAAATGAGATGGCAGAGTGCTTGGTGGTGGTTTAGAGGTCTAGTAGATGAGGCGGCAGAGTGCTTGGTGGTGGGTTAGAGGTTAGAGGTCGAGTAAATGAGGCGGCAGAGTGCTTGGTGGTGGGTTAGAGGTCTAGTAGATGAGGCGGCAGAGTGCTTGGTGGTGGGATAGAGGTTAGAGGTCGAGTAAATGAGACAGCAGAGTGCTTGGTGGTGGGTTAGAGGTTAGAGGTCGAGTAGATGAGGTGGCAGAGGGCTTGGTAGTGGTTTAGAGGT
>NC_034192.2:52430568-52538068 GCF_002021735.2 Oncorhynchus kisutch | reverse complement strand
GATGCATCCAGTATCTCCATAAATAAAATAAAAACATACAAAACAAAGATGCCTAAGCCATTTCCAGCTCTGAGGCAGAGGTGCAGTTACACGTTAATACCTGAGGGGTGAGCCCTTGGGCGTGGCGATACCGTATCCTTTAGAGTCCAGGTTCCCCCCCACCTTCATGGTGTCACAGGGTTTCCTCTGCTCGATATACTCGTTCATGGTGGACTCTAACAGGTAGGCATACTTCCCTTTGGACTTCCTGACCCTCATCACTCCCTCGTCTGTGGTCTTCACAAACACTGAGGGGTCGGCCGACTTCATGTACGACCACATCTTCTCAAACACCGCGATCTTAGACCGCTGGGGAGAGAGGAGGGGTTAGGATTGTGTGTGGGGGAGGGGGATCTGTGTATGTGTGTGTGGTGGTGGGGGGGGGGGAACATCTGTGTGTGTGTGTCGAGGGGAGGTCTGTGTGTGTGTGTGTGTGTGTGTGTGTGTGTGTGTGTGTGTGTGTGTGTGTGTGTGTGTGTGTGTGTGTGTGTGTGTGTGTGTGTGTGTGTGTGTGCGTGTGTGTATGGGTCGAGGGGAGGTCTGTGTGTGTGTGTGAGTGTGTGCGTGTGTGTGCGTGTGTCTGTAAAATACATGTACATGCTAGTCAAACAGGTGTATGTCTATGAGTAAACCACAGGTCTCACCCTGAAGAACTCTTTGGTGGAACCAGCATCCAGAGTTCCGTAGGCGATCTCAGTCTGTTTAGCCAGGTCCTCAGCACTCTCTATGGGGGACACCATCCTCTCCACTGTGAGGAAAGCAGCTAGGTTGGCCGTGTAGGACGAGATGATGATGAGAGTGAAGAACCACCACACACCACCCACTATCCGCCCTGACAGAGACCTAGAGGGAGAAACAGCCAGAGACAGGTGTTAGAGGCACCTACACCGACACACACAACCCCTAGGATATGTCCAGCTAGACTTGAAGGGGAGAAGGACATAAAGGAGACCTAAAAAAAATAAAACCATCTGCATAACTCTCCATTAGGACCTCATTCACATGCTTATACATTATAACAAACCAAACCAAAGCCTCTGCCTTTCACATGACTCTGACCTATCTAGCATCACATGACAGTATCCATCCTCCACCCCCGACTCTCTAACAGTACAGCAGGTCTCTGTCTGTGTCTCATCATCAGGCACCCTGGTTGTGTCCCAAATGAACAACATATTCCCTTCACACAGTGGTCCACTACTTTTGACCAGGGCCCATATTTAGGGAATAGGGTGCCATTTGGGATGCACACCCTGCCTCTCTCATACCGTACTTCCACCAAGGCTCTGGGAGAGCTGTGTTAAATGTGCTGAGACGAGATAACTCAGCATCACAAAGGAAGTACACCACATTCACCTCACCTTAAGGAAGTTACCAGCATGTTTCACGGAGCCACACACATTCATTGGTGATGATTAATAATGAGAGGAGGACGAGGAGGCCACTTAGTCACAGCTGTCATTTTGGTATTTGGTATTTATTAGTATCCCCATGAACCGCTGCAAAATCAGCAGCCACTCTTCCTGGGGTCCACATGTAACATGACATAATACATAGTACAGACTATTATAAGTCAAGGACTGAAATACATACATTTAAACACATAGCCTACATATCAGTAGATACACACAATATCTAGGTCTAATACATAGTACAGTGCGAATTACAATACAACATATATATAATGGCTGTGTCTTCATAGTGCCCTTTGTGCAGTAAGGTGTTCGTTTATCTGTTTTGAAACTGGTTTTATTTCTAGCTTGAGTTACCTGGGGAGGCAGAGTTCCATGTAGTCTTGGCACTATTTAATACTGTGTGTTTCCCAGCCTTTGTTCTGGACCTGGGGTCTGTGAAAGACCTCTGGTTGCATGTTTTGTGTTGTACCGATGAGAGTCTGAACTGTGTGCCAACTGCTTGAACAGACAGATCGGTACCTTCAACACATCAATACCTCGCACAAAGACCGATAGTGATGCAGTCAATCTCTCCTCAACTTTGAGCCAGTAGAAACTGACATGCATGTTACTGACACTTTCCCTTTGTGCACATCTAAGTGTGAAACGTGCTGCTTTTTCTGGACCAACTGCAATTGACCTATGTCCTTCTTTGCCGTACATGACCACACAGCTGGGCAGTAGTCCAGGTGCAACAAAACTAGGGCCTGTAGGACCTGTCTGGTCGACTGAGATGTCAAGAATGCACATTCGTGAACAGATCTCTTCCCATTTTTAGCAACCATTGAGTCTATATTTATTATTTTATTTATTTTAAATTCACCTTTATTTAACCAGGTAGGCCAGTTAGGAACAACTGTGACCTGGCCAAGATAAAGCAAAGCAGTGCGACAAAAACAACAACACAGAGTTACACATAAACAAACGTACAGTCAATAACACAGTAGAATAATATATGTACAGTGTGTGCAAATGTAGAAGAGTAGGGAGGTAAGGCAATAAATAGGCCATAGAGGCGAAATAATTAGAATTTAGCGTTAACACTGGAGTGATAGATGTGCAGAGGATGATGTGCAAGTAGAGATACTGGGGTGCAAAGAGCAAGACAATAAATAACAATATGGGGATGAGGTAATTGGTTGTGCTATTTACAGATTGGCTGTGTACAGGTACAGTGATTGGTAAGCTGCTCTGACAGCTGATGCTTAAAGTTAGAGAGGGAGATATGAGTCTCCAGCTTCAGTGTTTTTTGCAGTTTGTTCCAGTCATTGGCAGCAGAGAACTGGAAGGAAATGCGGCCAAAGGAAGTGTTGGCTTTGGGGATGACCAGTGAAATATACCTGCTGGAGCGCGTGCTATTGGTGGGGAGTGATATGGTGACCAGTGAGCTGAGATAAGTCGGGGCTTTACCTAGCAAAGTCTTATAGATGACCTGGAGCCAGCGGGTTTGGCGACGAATATGTAACGAGGGCCAGCCAACGAGAGCATACAGGTCGCAGTGGTGGGTAGTATATGGGGTTTGGTGACAAAATGGATGGTACTGTGATGGACTGCATCCAGTTTGCTGAGTAGATTTCTGGAGGCTATTTTGTAAATTACATTGCCGAAGTCAAGGATCGGTAGGATAGTTTGTTTTACAAGGGTATGTTTGGCAGCATGAGTGAAGGAGACTTTGTTGTGAAATAGGAAGCCGATTCTAGATTTAATTTTGGATTGGAGATGCTTAAAGTGAGTCTGGAAGGAGAGTTTACAGTCTAACCAGACACCTAGATAATTCTAGTTGTCCACATATTCTAAGTCAGAACTGTCTAGTCGGGCAGGCGGGTACGGGCAGCGATCGGTTGAAGAGCATACATTTAGTTTTACTAGCATTTAAAAGCAGTTGGAGGCCACGGAAGGAGTGTTGTATGGCATTGAAGCTTGTTTGGATGTTTGTTAACACAATGTCCAAAGAAGGGCCAGATGCATACAGAATGGTGTCATCTGCGTAGAGGTGGATCAGAGAATCACCAGCAGTAAGAGCGATACCATTGATATATACGGAGAAAAGAGTCGGCCCGAGAATTGAACCCTGTGGCACCCCCATAGAGACTGCCAGAGGTCCGGACAGCAGGCCCTCCGATTTGACACACTGAACACTATCTGAGAAGTAGTTGGTGAACCAGGCGAGGCAGTCATTTGAGAAACCAAGGCAATTGAGTCTGCCGATAAGAATACAGTGATTGACAGAGTCGAAAGCCTTGGCCAGGTCGATGAAGACGGCTGCACAGTACTGTCTTTTACCGATGGCGGTTATGATATCGTTTATGACCTTGAGCCATGACCAGCTCGGAAAATTGCAGATTGCATAGTAGAGAAGGTAAAGGTGGAATTCGAAATGGTCGGTGATCTGTTTGTTAACTTGGGTTTCAAAGATTTTAGAAAGGCAGGGCAGGATGGATATAGGTCTGTAACAGTTTGGGTCGAGAGTGTCTCCCCCTTTGAAGAGTGTGATGACCGTTGCAGGTTTCCAATGTTTGGGGATCTCAGATGATACAAAAGAGAGGTTGAACAGGCTAGTAATAGCCTGTTTTGACCATGACAGCTTACTGTCTAGGGTTACACCCAGCAGTTTAGTCTCCTCAACTTGCTCAATAGCCACATGATTCAATAATAGATCTAAACGAGTTTTAGCGTTGAGTAAGTGATTTGTCCCAAAAAATATGCTTTTAGGTTTTTAGATACTTAACTCCAGCCTATTGCTAGTTACCCATTCTAAGACTGACTGGAGCTTTATGTTACGTGTCTCAGTTATTTATTTTACTGTTGCAGCCTACATGTATGCTGTTGAATCGTCAGCATACATAGACACAGGCTTTATTCAAGCTCAGTGGAAGGTCATTAGTAAAAACAGAAAACAATAATGTCCCTAGACGGCTGCCCTGCGGTACACCAAACTCAACTGAATTTGCATGAGAGGCTTCCATTAACGAAAACCCTCTGTGTTCTATTAGATAGGTATTTACCATAATTAGGCAGGGGATGCAAATCCATACCTACGTTTTGTCAGCAATAGGTTATGATCAATGACATTAAAGTTGCACAAAAGTCTAACAAAACAGCTCCCAAAATCTTCTTACTGTCAATTTATTTAAGCCAATGATCAGTCATTTGTGTCGAGCATGTTAAGTGCCCTTCCTTATACACATACTGAAAGTCTGTTGTTAATTTGTTTTCTGTAAAACAACTTCATATTTGATTAAACACAATAAAAAAATAAAAAATAAGTTTGCTAAGCACTTATAA
Organism: Oncorhynchus kisutch; assembly: GCF_002021735.2. Taxonomy (NCBI): domain Eukaryota; kingdom Metazoa; phylum Chordata; class Actinopteri; order Salmoniformes; family Salmonidae; genus Oncorhynchus; species Oncorhynchus kisutch. The sequence goes on along the minus strand of NC_034192.2, from coordinate 52,533,290 downwards.
CAGGCTGATTGATTGGCTGTTTGAACCAATAAATGGTGCTCTGCTATTCTTGGGTAGTGGAATGTCCTTTGTCTCCCTCCATGTCTGGGGGAACACCGTCTTCTAGGCTTAAATTGAAGATGTGGCAAACAGGAGTTACAATGTATTCCGCTACCAACCTCAACAACTGACCATCCAGGTGACCTATGCCGGGTGATTTGTCCTTATTTATAAATAGCAACCATGTTTTCACCTCTTCCACACCCACTTTGTGGAACTCAAATTGCAGTGCTCGTCTTTCATTATTTGGTCCATTATGCATGAATATGAAGGCTCAGCATTTGTTGTTGTTTGCTAATCTTGTCAACAAAAAAGTTATTAAAGTGGAGGGCAATATCAAAGGATTTTGTTATGAACAAGCCATCTGCCCCAATGAAAGTATTCCAGAGCTTTTTACTATCATTCTTTATATAATTGTTCTTTGTTCCATAGTATAATTTCTTCTTCTATTTGTTGAGTTACGGGACTTCTCAAGTTACGGTATGTTTGCCAGTCTACTGTGTTGTCAGACTTATTTGCTATTCCCTTTGCCTCATTGCTCTCAGCTATACAGTTTATAAATTCATCTATCCATGGGGATTTGGCAGTTCTAACATTCTTTCTAGATGGACGCATGCATATCAGTAAGCGGAAGAAGCAATTTCATAAATGCTTCAAGTGCAGCGTCTGGATGTTTCTCATTACACACATCAGACCAACAAATATTTTTCACATCTTTGACATATGAATAATTGCACAACCTCTTGTATGATCGTTGATACACAATTTTAAGTCCAGTCTTTGAAACGTTGTTTTTTGTAAATACATCATCACTATATGCGATGGGTGTGGATACGGCTTTAAAGCAGATTTCTGCAACATTAGTAAAGATGTGATCAATACGCGTGGATGATATAGTTCCTGTTCTGTTTGTAAATACCCTGATAGGTTGTGTAACGAGAGTCAGGAAGCAGGTTCAGGGAGTGTTTTAATAAAATAAACAGAACACAATATAAAACAAGAACCTCGAACAACGCACAGACCAGACACAGAAACAATGACACCTGAGGAAGGAACCAAAGGGAGTGACATATATAGGGCAGGTAATCAAGGAGGTGATGGAGTCCAGGTGAGTCTGACGACGCGCAGGTGCGTGTAATGATGGTTACAGGTGTGCGCCATAACGAGCAGCCTGGTGACCTAGAGGCCGGAGAGGGAGCACACGTGACAGGTTGACTGATGACTTGAACCAGATTGCAGGCACTGGTTACAGTTTGGAGCTTATTTTTGAGTGGGCAGCTTGATGATATCAAGTCAATATTTCGGTCATCCAAAATATATACAGTGGGGCAAAAAAGTATTTAGTCAGCCAACAATTGTGCAAGTTCTCCCACTTAAAAAGATGAGAGAGGCCTGTAATTTTCATCATAGGTACACTTCAACTATGACAGACAAAATGAAGAAAAAAAATCCTGAAAATCACATTGTAGGACTTTTAATGAATTTATTTGCCAATTATGGTGGAAAATAAGTATTTGGTGACCTACAAACAAGCAAGATTTCTGGCTCTCACAGACCTGTAACTTCTTCTTTAAGAGGCTCCTCTGTCCTCCACTTGTTACCTGTATTAATGGCACCTGTTTGAACTTTTTATCAGTATAAAAGACACCTGCCCACAACCTCAAATAGTCACACTCCATACTCCACTATGGCCAAGAGCAAAGAGCTGTCAAAGGACACCAGAAACAAAATTGTAGACCTGCACCAGGCTGGAAAGACTGAATCTGCAATAGGTAAGCAGCTTGGTTTGAAGAAATCAACTGTGGGAGCAATTATTAGGAAATGGAAGACATACAAGACCACTGATAATCTCCCTCGATCTGGGGTTCCACGCAAGATCTCTCCCCGTGGGGTCAAAATGATCACAAGAACGGTGAGCAAAAATCCCAGAACCACACGGGGGGACCTAGTGAATGACCTGCAGAGAGCTGGGACCAAAGTAACAAAGCCTACCATCAGTAACACACTACGCTGCCAGGGACTCAAATCCTGCACTGCCAGAAGTGTCGCCCTGCTTAACCCAGCACATGTCCAGGCCCGTCTGAAGTTTGCTAGAGAGCATTTGGATGATCCAGAAGAAGATTGGGAGAATGTCATATGGTCAGATGAAACCAAAATAGAACTTCTTGGTAAAAACTCAACTCGTCGTGTTTGGAGGACAAAGAATGCTGAGGTGCATCCAAAGAACACCATACCTACTGTGAAGCATGGGGGTGGAAACATCATGCTTTGGGGCTGTTTTTCTGCAAAGGGACCAGGACGACTGATCCGTGTAAAGGAAAGAATGAAACGTGGCTGGGTCTTTCAGCATGACAATGATCCCAAACACACCACCCGGGCAACGAAGGAGTGGCTTCGTAAGAAGCATTTCAAGGTCCTGGAGTGGCCTAGCCAGTCTCCAGATCTCAACCCCATAGAAAATCTTTGGAGGGAGTTGAAAGTCCGTGTTGCCCAGCAACAGCCCCCAAACATCACTGCTCTAGAGGAGATCTGCATGGAGGAATGGGCCAAAATACCAGCAACAGTGTGTGAAAACCTTGTGAAGACTTACAGAAAACGTTTGACCTCTGTCATTGCCAACAAAGGGTATATAACAAAGTTTTGAGATAAACTTTTGTTATTGACCAAATACTTTATTTTCCACCATAATTTGCAAATAAATTCATAAAAAATCCTACAATGTGATTTTCAATGTGATTTTCTGATTTGTCTGTCATAGTTGAACATAGTTGAAAATTACAAGCCTCTCTCATCTTTGTAAGTGGGAGAACTTGCACAATTGGTGGCTGACTAAATACTTTTTTGCCCCACTATACCTCTCTGTTGATATCACAAACATTATCCAACATTTCACACATATACAGTAGTCCAAATACTGACTTTTAGCACTTTGTGGTCTATAGCAACTTTCTACGATAATAGGCTTTAGGTAAGGCATATGAACCTGTAGCCATATTACTTCCACATCATCTGACATGAGATGTTCTCTCAGCCTAGCAGGAATATGACTCTGGACATACATGGCAACAACTCCTCCATTGGCATTTCTATCTTTCCTGTATATTCTATAACCATGTCTGAATCATCCAAGGAATTATCTAAGTGTGTTTCAGAGATGGCCAGAATATGAATAATTTCTGATGTTAATAAGTTGTCAATTTCATGAACCTTGTTTCTCAGGTTACATACAGTATGGTAATATGAGATATTGTTTGTCCTTCTCTGGGTTGCTTGTTTGTTTTTAGTGCTTCTCTGCAAGGATGAGCTGAGGTAGACATGTCAGTGACATTTACATTTGAACATTTGAACCCACACCGTCAGCCTCTTAAACAGGTCGTAATGGTCGTTTCAAAAATCAACCACTGATTTGCCTGAAGCCAATTCCCCCAGGACCTTTCTCTGTTTCTCGGGATCTGTCCCAAAATGGCACCCTATTGCCTTTATAGTGCACTACTTCTGACCAGGGGCCATGTGATAGACCATATAGGGAACAGGGTACCATTTGGGCTGTAGCTGTGTCTCTCTGCCTCAGGAGAGCAATACTGAGCACGAACGATTAAGTGTATCTCTGTTATGTACTATTCTCCTCTCTGGCACATCAGACAGAGAGAGTGCAGGACAGAGAGAGACAGAGAGCTTTTATGTGATAAAACATTAGCTGAAGCAAAAACAAAAAGGGTTCCAGGGTTTAGTCTTCCTGCAGTTAGTGAAGAAGAACATGAAAAAGGAAGGAGAGATTGAACAAGAGAAAAAAAGGAGGGAGAGTGTGTGTGTGTGTGTGTGTGTGTGTGTGTGTGTGTGTGTGTGTGTGTGTGTGTGTGTGTGTGTGTGTAGACCTACCACACTGTTAAACCGGTGAACACCTGAGCAGGCTTCAGGCAGAGCAGGATTTGTCTGCATGTCTGTCTGTCCATCTGTGTCTGTCTTGGTATCATGTATCTATTCCTCTCCATCCCTCGTTCCATGCATGCTCCCATCCCCTGCTTCTCATCTGTCTGTTCGCTTTGAGCTATAACTGCCACTGTCCTCCCTCCCTCTCTCTCTCTTTCTCTCTCTAACCCTCTCACCCTACTCACTCTCTTTTTTCTCGCTCCCTCTATCTCATTATTTTTTTCTCTCTCTTATCTATGACCAGATTAATTAGTACTAATCACTCATCACTTGTCCAACACAGAAACCCCATACTGTCCAGCAGCGGTTCTCAAATCTCAAAATATGAAATATTGTAAAGCTATTCAGAAACAGATCTATCTACACCGAACAAAAAAATAAACCCAACTTGCTAAAATGTCTAAGATTCTACACAGTTCATATAAGGAAATCAGTCAATTGAAATATATAAATTAGGCCCTAATCTACGGATATCATGACTGGGAATACAGGTATGCATCTTAGTTACCTTAAAAAAAGTAATGGATCAGAAAACCAGTCAGTATCTGGGGTGACCATTTGTCTCATGCAGCATGACACATCTCCTTCTCATAGAGTTAATCAGGCTGTTGATTGTGGCCTGTGGAATATTGTCCCACTCCTCTTCAATGGCTGTGCGAAGTTGCTGGATATTGACAGGAACTGGAACATGCTGTCGTACATGTTCAGAGTGTTCCAAACAGGCTCAATGGGTGACATGTCTGGTGAGTATGCAGGCCATGGAAGAACTGGGATTTTTTTCAGCTTCCAGGAATTGTGTAAAAATCATTGCGACATGGGGCCATGCATTATCATGCTGAAACATGAGGTGATGGCAGTGGATGAATGGCAGGACAACGGGCCTCAGAATCTCGTCATGGTATCTTTGAGCACTTAAATTGCCTTCAATAAAATGGTAATGTGGTCTTTGTCTGTAGCTTATACCTACCCTTACCATAACCCCACCACCACCATGGTGCACTCTGTTCACAATGTTGACATCAGCAAACCGCTCACCCAGACAACGCCATACACGCTGTCTGCCATCTCCCCAGTACAGTTGAAACCAGGATTCATCTGTGAAGAGCACACTTCTCCAGAGTGCCAGTGGACATCGAAGGTGAGCATTTGCCCGCTGAAGTCGGTTACGATGCCAAACTGCACATTTTAGAGTGTCCTTTTATTCTCCCCAGCACAAGGTCCAACTTTGCAATGATTTTTAATCAGCTTATTGATATCTCACACCATTCAGGCGGATGGATTATCTTGGCAAAGGAGAGATAGTCACTAACAGGAATGTAAACAAAGAAATATGCTTTTTGTGCATATAGAAACATTTGTGGGATCTTTTATTTCAGCTCAAGAAACATGGGACCAACACTTTACATACTGCGTTTATATTATTGTTCAGTATATATATAAAAACTGTCATAATAATGAATATTATTAACATATGACTGAACGACTTCTGGCCAAGGGATCTGTGGAATAGGTTTAAAGTGAGTAATACAGAACAAAGAATGTCATATTATTAATCTACAATGTATGTTCTAAACCCTGGGACACATGGGCCTGGGATGCTCACAGGGATATTGGTATCCAGAGTACTCTGTTCTAAACCCTGGGACACATGGGCCTGGGATGCTCACAGGGATATTGGTATCCAGAGTACTCTGTTCTAAACCCTGGGACACATGGGCCTGGGATGCTCACAGGGATATTGGTATCCAGAGTACTCTGTTCTAAACCCTGGGACACATGGGCCTGGGATGCTCACAGGGATATTGGTATCCAGAGTACTCTGTTCTAAACCCTGGGACACATGGGCCTGGGATGCTCACAGGGATATTGGTATCCACAGTACTCTGTTCTAAACCCTGGGACACATGGGCCTGGGATGCTCACAGGGATATTGGTATCCAGAGTACTCTGTTCTAAACCCTGGGACACATGGGCCTGGGATGCTCACAGGGATATTGGTATCCAGAGTACTCTGTTCTAAACCCTGGGACACATGGGCCTGGGATGCTCACAGGGATATTGGTATCCAGAGTACTCTGTTCTAAACCCTGGGACACATGGGCCTGGGATGCTCACAGGGATATTGGTATCCAGAGTACTCTGTTCTAAACCCTGGGACACATGGGCCTGGGATGCTCACAGGGATATTGGTATCCAGAGTACTCTGTTCTAAACCCTGGGACACATGGGCCTGGGATGCTCACAGGGATATTGGTATCCAGAGTACTCTGTTCTAAACCCTGGGACACATGGGCCTGGGATGCTCACAGGGATATTGGTATCCAGAGTACTCTGTTCTAAACCCTGGGACACATGGGCCTGGGATGCTCACAGGGATATTGGTATCCAGAGTACTCTGTTCTAAACCCTGGGACACATGGGCCTGGGATGCTCACAGGGATATTGGTATCCAGAGTACTCTGTTCTAAACCCTGGGACACATGGGCCTGGGATGCTCACAGGGATATTGGTATCCAGAGTACTCTGTTCTAAACCCTGGGACACATGGGCCTGGGATGCTCACAGGGATATTGGTATCCAGAGTACTCTGTTCTAAACCCTGGGACACATGGGCCTGGGATGCTCACAGGGATATTGGTATCCAGAGTACTCTGTTCTAAACCCTGGGACACATGGGCCTGGGATGCTCACAGGGATATTGGTATCCAGAGTACTCTGTTCTAAACCCTGGGACACATGGGCCTGGGATGCTCACAGGGATATTGGTATCCAGAGTACTCTGTTCTAAACCCTGGGACACATGGGCCTGGGATGCTCACAGGGATATTGGTATCCAGAGTACTCTGTTCTAAACCCTGGGACACATGGGCCTGGGATGCTCACAGGGATATTGGTATCCAGAGTACTCTGTTCTAAACCCTGGGACACATGGGCCTGGGATGCTCACAGGGATATTGGTATCCAGAGTACTCTGTTCTAAACCCTGGGACACATGGCCCTGGGATGCTCACAGGGATATTGGTATCCAGAGTACTCTGTTCTAAACCCTGGGACACATGGCCCTGGGATCCTCACAGGGATATTGGTATCCAGAGTACTCTGTTCTAAACCCTGGGACACATGGGCCTGGGATGCTCACAGGGATATTGGTATCCACAGTACTCCACCAATTATTTTCAACTCAATACTATTCCCCTGCCCCTGTTTTTTTCACTGTAATTCAAAATATATAGAATATTAGCTTAAAGCTGCAGCAACACAAATGTCTTTGCCCCATGACAAAATGTGTAGAATTGCAGGAAATTAACTTGGAAACTACAAAGTTTTCTCTCCGACGCCAAGAGGCGAGCCTTTTAAATGTTCTTTCCCCGGGCCCAAGACTTGGTTCATCCAGCCATGCACGGCAGAAATCCTAGTAAAACTCCTTGTAGGCTATTTTCATCAGCGGGTCCCTGATGAATTTGCTGTCACAAAAGAGGTGCCCAGTCCCAAAACTTTGAGAAGCCCATAAAGGACAGTGGTGAACATCAGTAAAACATAGCTAGGAGTGGTGGGTGTGGGGTCTGGTGCAGAGAGCAAAGGATCCAAAACAGACGTATTTATTACAAAAATGGTAAAGCCATAAACAATAGGCACAATGACCCCCAAAACGGGACACCAAAATAATCCGTTAAGGGACGAACACAAACCTCCACTGACAGTACAGAAAAGAAGCCCAAAAGCAGGCGGGCCTTGAAGGCTTAAATAGCCCCGAATGAACCACAAACAAGGTCCAGGTGAAAACAATAAAGACTAAACCAACAGAAAATGGAAAAGGAATCGGTGGCAGCTAGTAGACCGGTGACAACGACCGCCGAGCGCTGTCCGAACAGGGGGAGGAGCCACCTTCGGAGGAAGTCGTGACATAAAAACACTTTTTAGAGTAGCGATATCATTAAAACAACGATTAATGATTTACTCACAGTAACTACTCATTACTGCTGAACATTATATATATTATCATAACCTTTATAATATACATATATTATATATAATAAATGTTATGTTAATATGGAACAGGAATGGGATGCTTGCCAGAGAAGGACCAGAATCAGGCGTGGCGAGTCACTGCTTCCAGCAACCAAATCAAAGCCCTCTCTAACCCTCTTATCTCCCCAGCTCAGAGTGGATCTAGTGTAGCTAACTGAACTGCTCAACTCTCTGGAAAATTCCCCTGACTAACTTCTATTCCATATGCTAATTAGCATGACTAAAGATTTTAGTGAGTGTAAGGAATGAGTCTGTAATGACCACATTACAATGTATTAGGATTTACACTGTTGGAAAAGAGGGACACAACCTTAATAATTTTCTGATTCCAGACCAATCAGAAACATCTGAATAAATGAGATACTGTGGGTGTGTGTGTAGGTGTGTGTGTGTGTAGGTGTGTCTAGGTGTGTGTATAGGTGTGTGTGTAGATGTGTGTGTGTCTAGGTGTGTGTGTAGGTGTGTGTGTCTAGGTGTGTGTGTAGGTGTGTATGTAGGTGTGTGTGTCTAGGTGTGTGTGTAGGTGTGTGTGCTCCGACTGCCACGTTGCCTCTAATAATGCAGTCGGACTCTTGCGACCTGGCTGGAACTCAGCCCTCTCTCTCTCTCTCTCTCTTTCTCTCTCGCTCCCCCATATCACTCCCCCCCTCTCTCCCTCACTCACTCTCTTTCTCTCTCTCGCTCCCCCATATCACTCCTCCCCTCTCTCCCTCTCTCCCTCACTCTCTCTCTCTCGCTCCCCCATATCACTCCCCCCCTCTCTCCCCCACTCTCTCTCTCTCCCTCACTCTCTCTCTCTCTCCCCCACTCCCTCTCTCTCCCCCACTCCCTCTCTCTCCCCCACTCCCTCTTTCTCTCTCTCTCTCTCTCTCTCTCTCTCTCAGCTCTATCCTACAAAGGTCAGTATTTTCATGCAGTGGAGAATGAGTGAATTATGTTAGTAATGTTTACATCAAAACAGAGGATGGTTCTTGTTGGGTGTTAAGGGAACTGTGGACATTTCCACCGTAGTGTGTTAAGTTGTACAATGCTGTGGAATATTGTACTAGTGTGTCACATGGAGTGAATCAATTCAACAGCTGTTGTGGACTGTGGTTTACTGCATTTTATGGTTGATGTACAGTGAAACACACACACACACACACACACACACACACACACACACACACACACACACACACACACACACACACACACACACACACACACACACACACACACACACACACACACACACACACACAATAGCAAATACACACACACACAAACAGATCTCACATGCACACATACAGAGACAGTAACACTAACCATGGCTGCATTAATCAGAACTTCCAGTATAATCTGATAGTTAGCAAATAGTATCAACAGACACGTACAAGTATGCATACGCACGCACAACCACACAAACACACAGGCGTGCTGTGAAACACACACACACACACACATACGGGTACATGCTGTGAGCTGCGACACTCTGTAAGGAACGTCCGTGTCTCGCTGGGTTGCCATGGCAGCACACTCTGCTCTCCAAACAGATCTGGCGATCTGAGCTGAAAGAAGGATTTAAGTCATCTCACTCCTCCTTCCCTCTCTCTTCCCTCTCTGTCTATCTCACTCTCTCTGTTTATCTCTCTCTCTGTCCTCGATCAGGCTCGCTCTGCGGGAGGCAGCTCTCCCTCTTTAGCTGGAAAATCCCTGCACAGATACAGCCCTTCAGATCATCCATCTACTATAGTAGCATATCAATATCATATACTCTGCTTTAGTTACTAGCCTATCTACTCTGATTTAGCCAGTTACTAGCCTATCTACTCTAATTTAGCCAGTTACTAGCCTATCTACTCTGATTTAGCCAGTTACAAGCCTATCTACTCCAATTTAGCCAATTACTAGTCTCTCTACTGTGCTTTAGCCAGTTACTAGCCTATCTACTCTGATTTAGCCAGTTACTAGCCTCTCTACTCTGATTTAGTCATAAAGGAGATTACGGATATTGGCGTCAACTAATAATTTGACTGTTGCATGGTGCTCCTCGGAGAGGCAAATTTCTTTCCCGAATGTGGTTATTTATAAGTTGAAAAGGTATAACGATCAGTTAGGGAGGAAATCCACTTTTAGATGTCATGTAGTGGCAACGTTGACTGTTACTGATTTGCGGTCTGGGTGGAGTAGGCTGGAGAAAAGTATAGAAATGTGAAAAAGTATTAAAAAGCTAGAAATGCTTACTTCTGGAATGGTTTTATACCGAGGTAAGTAAGCATGTGCGTCTGTAACAGATGTGAAACGGCTAGCTTAGTTAGCGGTGGTGCAGCGCTAAATAGCGTTTCAATCGGTGACGTCACTTACTCTGAGACCTTGAAGTAGTTGTTCCCCTTGCTCTGCAAGGGCCGTGGCTTTTGTGGAGCGATGGGTAACGATGCTTCGTGGGTGACTGTTGATGTGTGCAGAGGGTCCCTGGTTCGCGCACGGGTATGGGCGAGGGGACTGTCTAAAGTTATACGGTTACACTTCTTTGAAGCCCGATGGTGTGCTTAATTTCTAATTGTGCTGTGGCTCTCCATAACTTTTCAGTTAACAGATCTTCAATTAAACTAAATTGTCAACTTAAGTACATTTATCACTGTCGTAACCATTCTTTTCATTTAACAAATCAATACAGGGGACTCATTATGAATTTATATATTGACCCCACTATGACACGTGCATGTATGGCAATTGAGTCCATTACGGTCTTCCATAGTCTTCTGACACCAAGTCTGCACTCTCAACATTTAACTGCATAGACTGCTCATCAAAATAATATAGGCTAGGAAGTCCATTCTAGAAGTGAAATTTTGCTTTCGTATCCAGACTTTTCTTTTTGTGTAAACTGGTCCACAATTCATGTGTTTGTGGTACGCAAACCAAATAGTAAAATTGATGCACCAGGGCTGAACTGTAATGGGTTTTAGGAATGATACTGTGCAATGTTCTTCTAGATGCTCCTAGTCAGTTTTATTTTTCTCCAATGTTACACAATTTAATGAATGTTTTGTAGTACAGGAGGTTGATCTGTTTAGACATGTGTTCTCTTGACTATGATTAATGCCATTTGATCATATACACACCAGAGGATGACTGAAGGTCAGGTACAGCAAGCTTTCAAAATGGGGAGTTAAAAGAAAATGTCCTCGGTAACTCCTATGCTTCAATGTGCTATGTACTGAATTTTCTACCTCCAGCTTCACCGTAAATGTATATATTGCTGCCACCAGCCCCACATTGAAATTCAGCATTACAAGATAGCAGTCTCTTAATTTTCTGCATCACATAAAACAGAAATCTCCACACTTAGTGCCTTTTGTGCCTTTAGGTCTCCAACCTTGGCTATTGCTGTTATCTGTCCCTTCATCTCAAGCACTTTTCTCAGTCTGGTCATGTCTTTCGGACAGTCTGATGGCACACATGTGGGGCACAGTATACTGTAACTCCAGCACAGTTACTTGTTCAATTCCCACCTTAAAAGGAAACAGAATCGTTTTTTTCACCAGCATCAAAAATCCAGAGTAATACAGATGTGAAATGTATAGAACTGCATCCCGATGAGATTCGGTTTCATGTGGCAATATCCACATGAACAATTCTTTGTGCATCTGCATTACTTGCTGTTTGGGGTTTTAGGCTGTGCTTCTGTATAGCACTTTGTGACATCTGCTGATGTAAAAAGGGCTTTATAAATACATTGATTGATTGATTGATTGATTGATTGGTTGATTTAGCCAGGCTTTAGGCTTTAGCCTATCTACTGTGCTTTAGCCAGTTACTAGCCAATCTACTGTGCTTTAGCCAGTTACTAGCCTATCCGACTCTGCTTTAGCCAGTTACTAGCTACTCTGCTTTAGCCAGTTACTAGCCTATCTACTCTGATTTACCCAGTTACTAGCTACTCTGCTTTAGCCAGTTACTAGCCTATCTACTCTGCTTTAGCCAGTTACTAGCTACTCTGCTTTAGCCAGTTACTAGCGAACTGTATTTACTCTGATTTAGCCAGTTACTAGCCAATCTACTCTGCTTTAGCCAGTTACTAGCCAACCTACTCTGCTTTAGGCAGTTACTAGTGTAATGAAGTGCTATTTCCTATGCAAATGACCAGCTTACTGCTATTGCATTGCTATAACTGAGACAACACATAGCAACGTATTTTCACAGTAAAACATGGTAGGGCCCATACAGGATATCTCTCACACACACACTCACTGAAAAGACACACAGACTTGCCAAGACAGGAACGCACACACTTACACACACGCAGCCCCTCCCCTTCTGGAGGGGCTCCAAAGACAAAGAACTCTGTCGAGAACCAATGGGATACTGACACCAGGCTGAAGGAGACTGTCTATCATCTACGAACAACCTACCAGAAGCCAGGACTACCAGAATCTACGTCATTTCAATGTATAAAATGAACTGTACGATATGTGTCCGCCCTCTTTTTCCAATGGTTCGCTTGAGAACTTGACGAAACGGAGCCGTGCACGTTTTGCCAGATATCATTACTCTTGAATAAACTGCCTTTACTATACCGTATCCGCCTTGTCCAGCGTCTCGACTTGGTCTCGTTTCTCATATACCTATTCATCAACACTAGCCTATCTACTCTGATTTAGCCAGTTACTAGCTACTCTGCTTTAGCCAGTTACTAGCCTATCTACTCTGATTTAGCCAGTTACTAGCCTTTCTACTCTGCTTTAGCCAGTTACTAGCCTATCTACTCTGCTTTAGCCAGTTACCTACTAGCCTATCTACAAATGATTTTAACAATCAGAACATATGGGTTTCTAATAGGCCAGTCCCTGTGACATACAGACCTCGTTACTATACAACCCTTAAAGCATGACCACACAGCTAACCAATCCATCCATGTGGTACATGGTGTTAACTCTGCATTAGATTTCCCATAGGGCCTGAACCCTTATGTGGTACATGGTGTTAACTCTGCATTAGATTTCCCATAGGGCCTGAACCCCTATCTGGTACATGGTGTTAACTCTACATTAGATTTCCCATAGGGCCTGAACCCTTATGTGGTACATGGTGTTAACTCTACATTATATTTTCCATAGGGCCTGATCCCTTATGTGGTACATGGTGTTAACTCTACATTAGATTTCCCATAGGGCCTGAACCCTATCTGGTACATGGTGTTAACTCTACATTAGATTTCCCATAGGGCCTGAACCCTATCTGGTACATGGTGTTAACTCTACATTAGATTTCCCATAGGGCCTGAACCCCTATCTGGTACATGGTGTTAACTCTACATTAGATTTCCCATAGGGCCTGAACCCCTATCTGGTACATGGTGTTAACTCTACATTAGATTTCCCATAGGGCCTGAACCCCTATCTGGTACATGGTGTTAACTCTGCATTAGATTTCCCATAGGGCCTGAACCCCTATCTGGTACATGGTGTTAACTCTGCATTATATTTCCCATAGGGCCTGAAACCCTATCTGGTACATGGTGTTAACTCTACATTAGATTTCCCATAGGGCCTGAACCCCTATCTGGTACATGGTGTTAACTCTACATTAGATTTCCCATAGGGCCTGAACCCCTATCTGGTACATGGTGTTAACTCTACATTAGATTTCCCATAGGGCCTGAACCCCTATCTGGTACATGGTGTTAACTCTACATTAGATTTCCAATAGGGCCTGAACCCCTATCTGGCACATGGTGTTAACTCTGCATTATATATCCCATAGGGCCTGAACCCCTATCTGGTACATGGTGTTAACTCTACATTAGATTTCCCATAGGCCCTGAAACCCTATCTGGTACATGGTGTTAACTCTACATTAGATTTCCCATAGGGCCTGAACCCTTATGTGGTACATGGTGTTAACTCTGAATTATATTTCCCATAGGGCCTGAAACCCTATATGGTACATGGTGTTAACTCTACATTAGATTTCCCATAGGGCCTGAACCCTTATGTGGTACATGGTGTTAACTCTACATTAGATTTCCCATAGGGCCTGAACCCCTATCTGGTACATGGTGTTAACACTACATTAGATTTCCCATAGGGCCTGAACCCTTATGTGGTACATGGTGTTAACTCTACATTATATTTTCCATAGGGCCTGAAACCCTATCTGGTACATGGTGTTAACTCTACATTAGATTTCCCATAGGGCCTGAACCCGTATCTGGTACATGGTGTTAACTCTACATTAGATTTCCCATAGGGCCTGAACCCCTATCTGGTACATAGTGTTAACTCTACATTAGATTTCCCATAGGGCCTGAACCCGTATGTGGTACATGGTGTTAACTCTACATTAGATTTCCCATAGGGCCTGAACCCTTATCTGGTACATGGTGTTAACTCTACATTAGATTTAGGGCCTGAACCCCTATCTGGTACATGGTGTTAACTCTACATTAGATTTCCCATAGGGCATGAACCCCTATCTGGTACATGGTGTTAACTCTACATTAGATTTAGGGCCTGAACCCCTATCTGGTACATAGTGTTAACTCTACATTAGATTTAGGGCCTGAACCCCTATCTGGTACATAGTGTTAACTCTACATTAGATTTAGGGCCTGAACCCCTATGGGAAATCTAGTCAGAAGCTCATTGACTCTTCACGGTTATATTACTGAAAATAGCTAGCCTCCAAAAGGAACATTTAAGAGTGTGTGTGTGCGTGTTGCGGGTTCGACTCCCATGGGGGACCAGTAAAACAATGTATGCACTCACTACTGTAAGTCGCTCTGGATAAGAGCGTCTGCTAAATTACTAAAATGTAAATGTTGTATTCGTGTCTGCGTCAGTGTGTGAATGCTTCTGTGTGATCAAGAGTTGCCTTGATGTAATTTAGTCATGAATAAAACACAACAGACAATGTCCTGAAGTAAACTGAACCGGGTCCTCAATCTATACAATCTAACTCAATCACAATCTATAACACTGGCTGTCTCTTCTCTAAAATGCTGTTATAACACTGTCTGTCTCTTCTCTAAAATACTGGTCGTCTCTTCTCTAAAACACTGTTATAACACTGACTGTCTCTTCTCTAAAACACTGTTATAACACTGACTGTCTCTTCTCTAAAACACTGTTATAACACTGGCCGTCTCTTCTCTAAAACACTGTTATAACACTGACTGTCTCTTCTCTAAAACACTGTTATAACACTGTCTGTCTCTTCTCTAAAACACTGTTATAACACTGGCTGTCTCTTCTCTAAAACACTGTTATAACACTGACTGTCTCTTCTCTAAAACACTGTTATAACACTGGCTGTCTCTTCTCTAAAATACTGTCTGTCTCTTCTCTAAAGCACTGTTATAACACTGGCTGTCTCTTCTCTAAAACACTGTTATAACACTGGCTGTCTCTTCTCTAAAACACTGTTATAACACTGGCTGTCTCTTCTCTAAAACACTGTTATAACACTGGCTGTCTCTTCTCTAAAATACTGTCTGTCTCTTCTCTAAAAAACTGCTATAACACTGGCTGTCTCTTCTCTAAAACACTGTTATAACACTGACTGTCTCTTCTCTAAAACACTGTTATAACACTGGCTGTCTCTTCTCTAAAACACTGTTATAACACTGGCTGTCTCTTCTCTAAAACACTGTTATAACACTGACTGTCTCTTCTCTAAAACACTGTTATAACACTGGCTGTCTCTTCTCTAAAACACTGTTATAACACTGGCTGTCTCTTCTCTAAAACACTGTTATAACACTGGCTGTCTCTTCTCTAAAACACTGTTATAACACTGGCTGTCTCTTCTCTAAAACACTGCTATAACACTGGCCGTCTCTTCTCTAAAACACTGTTATAACACTGGCCGTCTCTTCTCTAAAACACTGTTATAACACTGGCTGTCTATTCTCTAAAGCACTGTTATAACACTGGCTGTCTCTTCTCTAAAACACTGTTATAACACTGGCTGTCTCTTCTCTAAAATACTGGCTGTCTCTTCTCTAAAACACTGCTATAACACTGGCTGTCTCTTCTCTAAAACACTGTTATAACACTGGCTGTCTCTTCTCTAAAACACTGCTATAACTCTGGCTGTCTCTTCTCTAAAACACTGTTATAACACTGGCTGTCTCTTCTCTAAAACACTGTTATAACACTGGCTGTCTCTTCTCTAAAATACTGGTCGTCTCTTCTCTAAAACACTGTTATAACACTGGCTGTCTCTTCTCTAAAACACTGTTATAATACTGACTGTCTCTTCTCTAAAACACTGTTATAACACTGTCTGTCTCTTCTCTAAAACACTGTTATAACACTGGCTGTCTCTTCTCTAAAACACTGTTATAACACTGGCCGTCTCTTCTCTAAAACACTGTTATAACACTGGCTGTCTCTTCTCTAAAACACTGGCTGTCTCTTCTCTAAAACACTGTTATTAACATGTATAGGAAGAGACAGATCTGTATGAGAGACATTCAGATGAGAGGAACATGTATAGGAAGAGACAGATCTGTATGAGAGACATTCAGATGAGAGGAACATGTATAGGAAGAGACAGGTCCATATGAGAGACTTTCTGACGAGAGAGAGAGAAACAGATATCATATGCTTGCTTTCATATACACACACTTACACACACACGAGCATACACACATCACAATTATTAGACTGGATCCATTATTCATTATGGATTGATTTTGGGCTGAGAAATGTTGATTGTGATGGGCAGTGAACGCTCTCTCTCTCTCTCTGTGCATGTGCGCGTGTGTGCGTGTGCGTCTGCGTTGCGTGCGTGTGTGTGTGTGGGGCAGGTGTGGGGCAGGTATCTTAGTAAGTGACAGGGTTGATTCGTTTCAGGCTAGCGGTGCTACTGACCGACCAAGCAGGTGTGGAGAGGAGACAAGTCCTCAAGGGAAACACTCACATTGAGCATAGCGACTTTCTGTTGTTCTCACACTAATAGTGAGGAAACACCCAGTTGGCTTTGATTGACTTTGTTTGTTAGAGAATCACACCTTGGTGTCGTGTGGTTAGTGTGTGTGTGTGTGTGGTTAGTGTGTGTGTGTGTGCACACGCACGCACATACTCACACACGCACATGCTCACTTACACACGCACATACATACTCACGCACACGCACACTCACTCACACACTCACACACACATGCTCACTCACTCACACACACTCACGCACATGTACACAGTGTCTGGCAAATCAGTTCATCCCTAAATACAGAGGGACAGAGAGAGAGGGAGGGAGAGATATGAAAAGAAGGGAGGAGAGGAGGCTAGGAGAGAGAGAAGGAGAAATCTATGGAAGGGAGCGAGCTTGGGGAACGAGAGAGGAGGAAAGGGAAGGTGGGGAGAGAGGCACAGGTGGAGGATATGAGGAGAGAGTGAGTAGAGGGGCTAGAAGGGGGCTGTAAGGGGGAAGATCCCTGCTTCTCTAGCTCACCTGTCTACAGAGATACAAGGAGAGGAGTGGAGAGGAGTGGAGAGGAGAGGAGAGGAGAGGAGAGGAGAGGAGAGGAGAGGAGAGGAGAGGAGAGGAGAGGAGAGGAGAGGAGAGGAGAGGAGAGGAGAGGAGAGGAGAGGAGAGGAGAGGAGAGGAGAGGAGAGGAGAGGAGAGGAGAGGAGAGGAGGAATTTCATGGATGGGAGGGTTTAGGAGCTCTGACTGACAGGGCTGACATTTAGAAAGCCCACAGTAAACAAAGGATTTAGAGAGAATAAATAGCAGAGAGAGAGGAGATCACACACACAGGCAGGTACTGTAGGAGAGATCTCGCACACACACACACACACACACACACACACACACACACACACACACACACACACACACACACACACACACACACACACACACACACACACACACACACATAGCCCTGTCTCTACAGAGCTCTAGGCAGACATACCTTTAGAACCAGCCAATCAGAATGCATTAAGGAACAGACAAAGGCAGGGATGCATCCCAAATGGCTCAATATTCCCTATACAATACACTACTATAGGTCCTGGTCAAAGTATGTGCTCTATATAGGTTATAGGGAGCCATTTAGGACTCCTGTATCTCTTCAGACGACAGTGTCTGGGAATTAAACGCCACAGCGCTGATTAATAACGGCTGAACGTCGTTAACGTCTTTTGTAAACTCGTCTCTGATTAAAAGGCCTGAGTGGAAGACTACAGGCAACTAAAAGCAACACTATCTCTCTCTCGTCTGTCTCCACACAGATGTAAAACTAACATTCTGTTCTCAGGAGTGACCAAATAAAAACAGACAACACAAGTAAACACAGAATAAGCATTTTTAAAACATTTCCATTGGGGAAAACCAGATTTATTGTTCCAGCCCAGCGAGGAATGATTCAACTAATGCAGAACACACTGACTGTGGCTCATCAAGAGAAGACTGCACTCGTATGGAGCTATGGACACATAACAGTTGAGTTTGGTGAAGGCCGCCCTCTCTAGAGAGTCCTCTATGCCCAGACATGAAGTAACGGGGCCAGCTCATCTGGGAATGATGAGTACAGTAGATTATATACATTAATGTACTACATCGCTGCTGTAGACCCCAGAGGGGGAGAGATAGAAGGACAGAGAGATAAAGAGAGAGAGCGAGAGCGAGAGCGAGAGTGAGAGAGAGAGAGAGAGAGAGAGAGAGAGAGAGAGAGAGAGAGAGAGAGAGAGAGAGAGAGAGAGAAGAGAGAGAGAGGGAGAGAGAGAGAGAGAAAGAAAGACAAAGATAAGTAAAGAGAGAGAGGTAGAGGGAGAGAGAGAAATAGAAAGAAAGGGAGCGAGAGATCTACAAGACTATACATAGTTCTCTGTCTATAAGAATTACGATCTCCTCCATTGGACGTACTAGGAGATCGATATTTATTGGAGTGGTGTGATCTGTTACACTGTGAGAGCAGCATATTCTGTACATCTGTGTGTGTGTTTACTATGCTAGCTTAGCAGACATTCTGTACATCTGTGTTTGTGTTTACTATGCTAGCTTAGCAGACATTCTGTACATCTGTGTTTGTGTTTACTATGCTAGCTTAGCAGACATTCTGTACATCTGTGTGTATGTTTACGCTGCTAGCTTAGCAGACATTCTGTACATCTGTGTGTGTGTTTACGCTGCTAGCTTAGCAGACATTCTGTACATCTGTGTGTATGTTTACGCTGCTAGCTTAGCAGACATTCTGTACATCTGTGTGTGTGTTTACTATGCTAGCTTAGCAGACATTCTGTACATCTGTGTGTGTGTTTACGCTGCTAGCTTAGCAGACATTCTGTACATCTGTGTGTGTGTGTTTACGCTGCTAGCTTAGCAGACATTCTGTACATCTGTGTGTGTGTTTACGCTGCTAGCTTAGCAGACATTCTGTACATCTGTGTGTGTGTTTACTCTGCTAGCTTAGCAGACATTCTGTACATCTGTGTGTGTGTTTACTCTGCTAGCTTAGCAGACATTCTGTACATCTGTGTGTGTGTGTGTTTACTCTGCTAGCTTAGCAGACATTCTGTACATCTGTGTGTGTGTGTTTACTCTGCTAGCTTAGCAGACATTCTGTACATCTGTGTGTGTGTGTTTACTCTGCTAGCTTAGCAGAAGGGACAGAAGACACAGCAGGGACAGAAGAGGTCCAAAAGAGGCCTTTGATTTATCGGATATAGTACCCATACAGTGAGGGAAAAAAGTATTTGATCCCCTGCTGATTTTGTGCGTTTGCCCACTGACAAAGAAATGATCAGTCTATAATTTTAATGGTAGGTTTAATTTAAACAGTGAGAGACAGAATAACAACAAAAAATAGAGAAAAACGCATGTCAAAAATGTTATAAATTGATTTGCATTTTAATGAGGGAAATAAGTATTTGACCCCTCTGCTAAACATGACTTAGTACTTGGTGGCAAAACCCTTGTTGGCAATCACAGAGGTCAGACGTTTCTTGTAGTTGGACACCAGGTTTGCACACATTATCATTTCTTTGTCAGTGGGCAAACGTACAAAATCAGCAGGGGATCAAATACTTTTTTCCCCTCACTGTACTGCAAGGCTCTTACAATCACAATCTCTCCCCATTGGTCTAGTGAGTCAGTCAATGCCTTGGAAAAGACTGGTAGTGGTTCAATTCCTCTTCTCTCCCTTCTCATTATGTCCTCCTCTCCTCCTTCTCATCCCCTCCTCTCTTGTCCTCTCCCCTCTTCTCATCTCCTCTCCTCCTTCTCCTCCTCTCCTCTCCTGACCTCTACCTTCTTCTCTCCTCCTCTCAGAAGGCTCCCCTGGTGTCCCTGAGAGAGAGAATCAACCTCTTTGTGTCTCTAATTTGAGACACTTTAATGAGATTCTTAATTGGTGACCTTTAGAGAAGGGAGCCGACGGTGGCACAGTTCATCAGAGCTCTCTCTCCGGTTGGAGCTGGACAGAGCTAGTGACACTGTTCAAGACACACTATCGACCCACCCCTCCCTCAGCGCAGTTCACATAAGAGTGGACAGAGTTTAGGCCGTAGGTCCAGCTTTCCTGGTGAATGTGTTTTCTTTTGCTGGTGCTCTCTGTTTAAGCTAACTCCTCTCTGCAGTGTTCATAGTATGACTGTCATAGACATTGGAGTTAGCTAAAGCTCTCAGATCTGGGACCTAGCTTAATAAAGAGCACTGCAGTGCCGTCAGACAGTTTTCACATCCCTTGACTTTTTCAAGATGTTGTGTTACAAAGTGGGATCAAAATGGATTAAATTGTATTTTTTTTGTCAACGATTCTGAAAAATAAAACTAATATTTCTTGATTAGATAAGTATTCAACCCCCTGAGTCAATACATGATAGAATCAACCTTGACAGTGATTGCAGCTCTGAGGTCGTCTCTAAGAGCTTTTCACATCCGGATTGACAACACTTGCCCATTATTATTTTAAGAATTCTTCCTTGTTAGAACACCATTTTCATGTCTTGCCATAGATTTTCAAGCAGATTTAAGTCAAAACAGGAACATTCACTGTCTTCTTGGTAAGGCACTCCAGTGTAGATTAGGCCTTTGGTGTTTTAGGTTATTATCCTGCTGAAAGGTGAATTCATCTCCCAGTGTCTGGTGGAAAGCAGACTGATCCAGGTTTTCCTCTAGGATTTTGCCTGATCCTGAAACACTGCCCAGTTGTATTATTTCAATCAAATGAAAGCATAGATGTTTTCTTTATTAATAAGGAATAATGAGTAGAACATGCTGTTCATTTGATGCTGTCAGCATCTGGGTCTTACCTTGAAACGTGATAGTTATTTTCACTCTGTCAATTAGGTTAGTATTGTGGAGTAACTACAATGTTGTTGATCCATCCTGAGTTTTCAACCTATCACAGCCATGTAACTGTTTACAAGTCACCATTGGCCTCATGTGTAACGGCGTTCTTCGTTTGTAGAAAGAGAGTCGGACCGAAATGCAGCGTGGTGGTTACTCATGATCTTTAATGAAAATAAAGTGACGATACATGAAATAACTAATAAATACAAAAACAACAAACGGAACGTGAAACTTATACAGCCTATCTGGTGAAACTACACAGAGACAGGAACAATCACCCACGAAATACAAAGTGAAACTCATGCTACCTAAATACGGTTCCCCATCAGAGAAAACAAGAATCACCTGACTCTGATCGAGAACCGCCTCAGGCAGCCAAGCCTACACTCGACACACCCCCAATCAACCACAATCCCAATGCCTACAAAAAACCCCAATAAGACAACACAATAACCCATGTCACACCCTGGCCTGAACAAATAATTAAAGAAAACACAAAATACTAAGACCAAGGTGTGACATCATGATGAAATCCCTGAGCGGTTTCCTCCCTCTCTGGAAACTGAGTAAGGAGGACGCCAGTATCTTTGTAGTGACTGGGTGTATTGATACACAATCCAATGTAATCAATCATTTCACCATGCTCAAAATGTATATTTAATGTCTGCCTCACCCCACCCCCACCCCATCTACCAATAGGTGCCCTTCTTTGCGATGATTTGGAAAACCTCCCTGGTCTTTGTCATTGTATCTGTGTTTGAAATTCACTGATTGACTGAGGGACGTTACAGATAATTGTATGTGTGGACTACAGAGATGAGGTAGTCATTCCAAAATCATGTTAAACACACAGTCCATGACTTGTTAAGCTATTTTTTACTCCTGAACTTATTGACTCAAGACATTTCAGCTTTTCCTTTTTAATTCATTTGTTAACGGTTAGAGAATATTTTTTTTGCCACTTTGAAATTATGGAGTATTCTGTGTTGGTCAGTAACAAAAAAAATCGCAATTTTATCCATTTTAAACACAACTAAATGTGAACAACGTCAAGAGGCGTGAATTCCTTCTTTAGACAGTGTAGAATAACTTCACGTCTTCATGAGTTCATCCTTTTTGGTTCTCTAGTTTAGAAGTATTTTACTTCTGTCCCACTGTAAATGTGTAACGTACAACTAGTGTAACTGAAAGAGCAGGACTAGGGAACCGTCTCTGTTTGGGACTGGTGTGAACTATTCAATGACAGCTGACTTAGCGTAAAGTGTTCTGTGAAGACATTGATCATGAAAGAAGAGAACTTATTTAGTCCTGTTTTTTCTGACTGACTGACAGACATAGGGACTCCCTGGGTGGGGATTATATTGGTACACACACACACACACACACACACACACACACACACACACACACACACACACACACACACACACACACACACACACACACACACACACACACACACACACACACACACACACACACACACACACACACACACACACACACACACACACACACACACACACACACACACGTCTCTATGAAGAGTCTTTATTGCAATGGCACTTCCTGGTTTAAATGAGTGTTAAGTATAAAACACATTCACTTTTTTTTACTAAAAGTTGAAGACAAATAATCACAGAGAAGAGTGATTATCAGAAAACATAAGCAACCTTTTCAACAGTAGTACAGTACTATGACCACACTGTCAACTCCCTGGGATGATGCTCTGTCAGTCTCACTGTTTTATCTCATTCCATGTAATCTAAAGGTTCTCTTAGACAACATGTAAAAGTGGTACCAAGAAAACCCTACTGAATTGGGGAAAACCAAAAAATGTCAATACAATAATAGACTGGAGCTTGCAGGGGCGGACTGGGACACTAATTCAGCCCTGGCATTTTATCCACACTAGTCAAATCACTGTGAGCGCCCCATTGTTTTTCTACATCAGATCTATCCATTGTATTTCTACTTCCGATCTACCTGTATTTCTAAGTGGGTTTCCTACCTGGGTGAGATGTCACATCCCTGCTGCATGAAGGCTCCCAGGGAGAACCAGAGAGAGTTGAAGATGCCAAACTCATTGGTCTGTTCCTGATTCTGCTGGTTCTGGCCTTGCTGACCAGGGCTCTGCCCCGACTGTAGCCCAGCACCGGGCCCTGTCGGCTGGGTAGGGGTCTGGGGTTCGGCCCCCTCCTCATAGTCCTCTGCGTGCCACTCATAGGGGCTGAAGCGGCTCACCAGGAACAGGACCACACTCACACCGATGTAGGCGAACACGATACACATCCAGATCTCATAGGCCAGCGGGTCCAGGAAGGAGAAGACACCTGGTTTAGACTTGGTGGGCTTCTTGATCATGATGGAGATCCCCAGAGACATGAAGGGCTTGGAGAAGTCGATCACCTCCTCACGGACCAGGGTGATGGTCAGCGGGGCTACCGCCACGTCTGCTTTCTGGAGGAGAGGAGGGGTGAGGGGGAGGAACATAAGGATAGAGAAAGTAAGGGAAGGAGGGAGGTAGAGAAGGAGGGAAGGCGACAAAGACGTAGAGAGGGAAGGAGGGATGCAAGAGAGAGAGGTAGGGAAGGAGTGAGGGCGGGAGAGGGAAAGAGAGATATGTTAGAGAGGTAGGGAGGGGGAAAGAGAGACATGTTAGAGAGGTAGGGAGGGAGGTAGGGAGGGAGGGATGTTAGAGAGTTGGGAGGGAGAGAGGGCGGGGGAGGGAAAGAGAGACAAGTTAGAGGTAGGGAGGGAGAAAGAGGGTGGGGGAGGGAAGGAAAGAGAGACGTGTTAGAGAGGTAGGGAGAGGGAAAGATAGATGTGTTAGAGAGGTAGAGAGAGAGAAAGAGAGACGTGTTAGAGAGGTAGGGAGAGAGAAAGAGAGACGTGTTAGAGAGGTAGGGGGAGAGAAAGAGAGACATGTTAGAGAGGTAGGGGGAGAGAAAGAGAGACATGTTAGAGAGGTAGGGGGAGAGAAAGAGAGACATGTTAGAGAGGTAGGGGAGAGGGAAAGAGAGACATGTTAGAGAGGTAGGGAGAGAGAAAGTGAGACATGTTAGAGAGGTAGGGAGAGAGAAAGAGAGACATGTTAGAGAGGTAGGGAGAGGGAAAGAGAGATGTGTTAGAGAGGTAGGGAGAGAGAAGAGAGACATGTTAGAGAGGTAGGGAGAGAGAAGAGAGACGTGTTAGAGAGGTAGGGAGAGAGAAAGAGAGACGTGTTAGAGAGGTAGGGAGAGAGAAAGAGAGACGTGTTAGAGAGGTAGGGAGAGAGAAAGAGAGACGTGTTAGACAGGTAGGGAGAGGGAAAGAGAGACGTGTTAGACAGGTAGGGAGAGAAAGAGAGACGTGTTAGAGAGGTAGGGAGAGAGAAAGAGAGACGTGTTAGAGAGGTAGGGAGAGAAAGAGAGATGTGTTAGAGAGGTAGGGAGAGAGAAAGAGAGACGTGTTACAGAGGTAGGGAGAGAGAAAGAGAGACGTGTTAGAGAGGTAGGGAGAGAGAAAGAGAGACGTGTTAGAGAGGTAGGGAAAGAGAAAGAGAGACGTGTTAGAGAGGTAGGGAAAGAGAAAGAGAGACATGTTAGAGGTAGGGAGAGAAGAGAGACGTGTTAGAGAGGTAGGGAGAGAAAGTGAGACGTGTTAGAGAGGTAGGGAGAGGGAAAGAGAGACATGTTAGAGAGGTAGGGGAGAGGGAAAGAGAGACATGTTAGAGAGGTAGGGAGAGAGAAAGAGAGACATGTTAGCAATAAATATTTGAGTTGTGCTGTCACCTTGACCCTGAGCTATACTCAAGCAGAGAAAATATTGAAAACAATAGAATATACCAAGCTGTATACAGATGCATGATCTTAATTTGAGCCAGTTCGCTATAGCAGGAAAATAATCCTTCAGCAACAGGAAATGTGAATTATTATGTGGATTATACTTAATGGGCTTTTTTGTAGGTACATTTATCTTTAGGACAAATCAAATCTGACATTTTAAATTGGAAATTACAAACTTTTGAATCCTTTATAAACCTTAAATACACTACAAGTTTGCATTTCCTGCTATGCAGGAAAATTATCAACAACAAAAGAGTGATCAAATGAAGATCCTACATCTGCAAATAAAAACACTTTACTACATCCGGAAATAGAGCTAGATTACTGTCCAGTGCAGTAGGTGTGCTGAAGGAGGACAACGAAGGAGAGAAAATACTGCAAATACTGCAAACTGAGTGTACAAAACATTACAAAGTGCTCTTTCCATGACATAGACTGACCAAGTAAATCCAGGTGAAAGCTATGATCCCTTATTGATGTCACTTGTTAAATCCACTTCAATCAGTATAAATGAACGGTAGGAGACAGGCTAAAGAAGGATTTTTAAACCTGGACACAATTGAGATTAATTGTGTATGTGTGCCATTCAGAGGGTGAATGGGCAATAAAAAATATTGAAGTGGCTTTGAATGGGGTTATGGCAGTAGGTGCTAGGATCAATGGTTTGAGTCAAGAACTGCAATGCTGCTGTTTTCACACTCACCAGTTTCCTGTGTGTGTCAAGAATGGTCCACCACCCAAGGACATCCAGCTAACTTAATACAACTGTGGGAAGCAGTGGAGTCAACATGGGCCAGCCTCCCTGTGGATCTCAATATCAGGAAGGTGTTCCTAATGTTTGGTATACTCAGTGTCTATACACCATGAGGCTGTACACATACAGAGGTTTTGTTAAAACCTGTTGCGACTCTAGGGGGAGTATTTTCATTTTTGGGAAAAAAACGGTCCCGCTTTAAACAGGATATTTTGTCAGGACAAGATGCTAGAATATGCATATAATTGACAGCTTAGGATAGAAAACTCTATAAAGTTTCCAAAACTGTAAAGATATTGTCTGTGAGTATAACAGAACTGATGTTGCAGGCGAAAGCCTGAGAAAAATCTAATCCGTAAGTGCCTTCTGTTTTGAAAGCGCTGCGTTCCAATGCGTCCCTATTGAGCAGTGAATGGGCTATCAACCAGATTACTTTTTCTCCGTATTCCCCAAGGTGTCTACAGCATTGTGACGTAGTTTTACGCATTTATGTTGAAGAATACACGTAGGCGGATACATTGCGCAAGTGGTCACCTGATGCTCCCAGAGAGATTCTCGCGTTAAATACAGAGGTAGCCATTACTCCAATCGGTCCTACTGAAAAACGAATTGTCCCGATGGATATATTATCGAATAGATATTTGAAAAACACCTGAGGATTGATTATAAACAACGTTTGCCATGTTTCTGTCGATATTATGGAGCTCATTTGGAATATTTTTCGCTGTTTTCGTGACTGCAATTTCCAGGCGATTTCTCAGCCAAACGTGAAGAACAAACGGAGCTATTTCGCCTACAAAAATAATATTTTGGGAAAAAAGGAACATTTGCTATCTAACCGGGAGTCTCGTGAGTGAAATCATCCGAAGCTCAACAAAGGTAAACGATTTGATTGCTTTTCTGATTTCCGTGACCAAGTTACCTGCTGCTTGCTGGACAAAATGCTATGCTAGGCTATCGATAAACTTACACAAATGCTTGTCTAGCTTTGGCTGTAAAGCATATTTTGAAAATCTGAGATGACAGGGTGATTAACAAAAGGCTAAGCTGTGTCTCAATATATGTCATTTGTGATTTTCATGAATAGGAATATTTTCCTGGGATATTTATGTCCGTTGCGTTATGCTAATTAGTGTCAGTCGATGATTACGCTCCCGCATGCGGGATGGGGAGTCACTGGAGGTTTTAACTAATCAGGAAACACTCAAATTCTGACCTTGATCCCCTGTAGACCCAGTTCTCCTCCCGTCACACCCACACCCATCTATCTCTCCATAGCATCACAAAGGCCTGTTCTCCTCCCGTCACACCCACACCCATCTATCTCTCCAAAGCATCACAAAGGCCTGTTCTCCTCCCGTCACACCCACACCCATCTATCTCTCCATAGCATCACAAAGGCCTGTTCTCCTCCCGTCACACCCACACCCATCTGTCTCTCCATAGCATCACAAAGGCCTGTTCTCCTCCCGTCACACCCACACCCATCTATCTCTCCATAGCATCACAAAGGCCTGTTCTCCTCCCGTCACACCCACACCCATCTGTCTCTCCATAGCATCACAAAGGCCTGTTCTCCTCCCGTCACACCCACACCCATCTGTCTCTCCATAGCATCACAAAGGCCTGTTCTCCTCCCGTCACACCCACACCCATCTGTCTCTCCATAGCATCACAAAGGCCTGTTCTCCTTCCATCACACCCACACCCAGGTGCAGAGATGGGACAGAACATTTCCAGTTGTTCTTCAGTTACGGTAA
This sequence comes from Oncorhynchus kisutch, assembly GCF_002021735.2. NCBI lineage: Eukaryota > Metazoa > Chordata > Actinopteri > Salmoniformes > Salmonidae > Oncorhynchus > Oncorhynchus kisutch. The sequence continues at coordinate 52,505,665 of NC_034192.2, read as the reverse complement.
ATAAACGTAACCTCCCCGTCACCTTCTCTCTCTACCAGGGAGAGAGAGAGAGAGAGAGAGAGAGAGAGAGAGAGAGAGAGAGAGAGAGAGAGAGAGAGAGAGAGAGAGAGAGAGAGAGAGAGAGAGAGAGAGAGAGAGAGAGAGAAGAGAGAGAGAGAGAGAGAGAGAGAGAGAAAGAGAGAGAGAGAGAGAGATTTGGCCCTAAACAGAGAGTACACAGTGGCAGAATACCTGACCACTATGACTTACCCAAATTTAAGGAAAGCTTTGACTATGTACAGACTTAGTGAGCATAGCCTTGCTATTGAGAAAGGCCGCCGTAGACAGACCTGGCTCTCAAGAGAAGACAGGCTATGCGCACACTGCCCACAAAATTAGGTGGAAACTGAGCTGCACTTCCTAACCTCCTGTCCAACGTATGACCATATTAGAGATACATATTTCCCTCGGATTACACAGATCCACCAAGAATTCGAAAACAAACCCAATTTTGATAAACTCTCATATTTACTGGGTGAAATCCCACAGTGTGCCATCACAGCAGCAATATGTGTGACCTGTTACCACAAGAAAAGGACAACCAGTGAAGAACAAACACCATTGTAAATACACCCCATATTTCTGCTTATTTATTTTCCCTTGTGTACCTTAACCATTTGTACATTGTTACAACACTGTATATAGACATAATATAACATTTGTAATGTCTTCATTGTTTTGAAACTTCTGTACATGTAATGTTTACTGTTCATTTTTATTGTTTATTTCACTTTTGTATATTATCTACCTCACTTGCTTTGGCAATGTGAACATATGTTTCCCATGTGAATAATGCCCCTTGAATTGAATTGAATTGAGAGAGGGTGTGAGAGTGTGTCCACTGTATCCTAAGCTATATAAATGGTTGATTGTTGGAAACTAATTTCCTGTGAAAAAAAAAACATAATTTATTTTAAAAGGACTACCATGTTTTGCAGATGGTATCAGAGAACATTAAAGTGTCAGAAAGACAAATTGTGCGGTGTCATCGTCATAAAAATAGAATGTGACCAATATGAATGTTAACCACCTCCATAAATGTTATGAGCACTTACTAACCCTCTTATAAGCTCTAATAACCACCTTATGAGCACTCACCCCGTACACCAGCTCTCCAACCATGCCGTTCCACATCTTGGTTTCGGAGTCTCTGGCTCCATATTTCCCATCTGAGACCACCTTCAGTTTGTAGTGGTATCCAACGTGCTTGGCGATCTCAGCCGCTAGCTCCACGATGTAACCCTCGTACTTATCGTTCCCTGACAGCTGATCATGGTTCTTCTTCAGCATCACGTATGGGGATTCCTGTAGGAGAAGGAGGGCAGATGCACTCAGGGCTGGGGTCAATTCCATTGAAATTCCAATTTAGGGAGTACATTGAATATTTTTGGGGGGGGGAATTGGGTTTATTTTCTGAATTGACTCAAATTAAAATGGAATTGAACTCAAGCCTGGATAGAGTTCCAATATTTTTTATTTAACTACGCAATTCAGTTAAGAACAAATTCTTATTTACAATGACGGCCTAGGAACAGTTCTGCCTTGTTCTGTCTCGTTCTGCCTTGTTCAGGGGCAGAACGACAGAGTTTTACCTTGTCAGCTCGGGGATTCGATCTAGCAACCTTTTGGTAACTGGCCCAAGGCTCTAACCACTAGGCTACCTGCCACCACATTAAAGGTCATTATAAACCGGGTGGTTCGAGCCCTGAATGCTGATTTGCTAAAAGCTGTGGTATATCAGACCATGTATAGTACCAGTAGTATGACAAAAACTTTTATTTACCGCTCTAAATACTAGGGCTGTCCCCGACTAAAATAAAATATTGGTTTACTGAAAGTGATTGGTCAAAATGTTTAAACGTGTATTTTTCCATATATAGACACACCCTTTGTGTTTTAATAAAATCAAATATATGCTTGTCTGTTTGATGAAATAAGACACACATTACTCAAGAGGGAAGCAGAGATCAAGATAACCAGAAGAGAAAAAAACCTGACCGACCATCCTCCTTCCGCTCCTGCTGGCTTTCGCAGATTCTGAAGATGTTTCGCCAATTTATCTTACCCTTTCTACCGATCTGCATGCCAGTTATGGTTTTCATATGCACGTTTACGTGGAACAGTTTCTTTTAATTTATAATAACGCTGTCGTATCTCAAAATCATTGTCATGTGGTTAATCAAAATTCTATCCAAATCGAAATAAAAAATTATACAAACCTAAAAAGTAACTTTTATGTAACAATTGCCTAGATAAATCAATAAAGCCAACAAATACAAACATTGCAGCCTGCAGGTAGAAAATATACAGATAAAAATAAATCTCCTATAAATCACATTCACTACGCATGGCTTGTCTGCACCGAAATTCAAACACTGTATCAACTTGGACCCACCCAAGGCTTGCTTTAGCGAACTTGCAACATTATGTCAAATATTCAGGGCCCTCAGTTTCCTGCTCCAGTGAGGTCGGGACAGATACAGCTGGAGGCTATTTTACGCAAGGAATAAGAGCTCATCAGGTAGACCTATTTTATTCCACTGGATCAGAGCATGACATTTTTTCACGCTGAGTGGTTATCGAAAGGGAAAGAGCTGGAAAGATGTTCAAATACATTGAGGAACTATTGTCATTCTCAGTGGACGGAACTGTTTGAGGTGAAGAAAACATTACATTGAGAAGCTCCACAGCTCATTAGTGGTGGTGCGTTCAGCCAATCAGAAATACTATCAGTTCCCCAAATGGGCACATTTATATGCCCACATTTGCATACAGGCCAGGTAGCCTATAGGTCTAATTCGTAATCAGATGCGTAATCAGGTGTGTATCCTCACACAACATTGACAGAAGCACTCCAAATAAAAGACAATGACTAAATTGAAAAACCTTCAATGGAATGAAATAAAACAAACTTGACAATACAAAATTATAAAAAGTGTATGTTTACAAATGTATCGATAACTTCTTCATGAAAAGAAAACGGCTTGGAGCAGGCAAATTCAGACTCAGGTCGGGGTATCAGGCTCTCGTCATCCTCCCCTCACAATAAGCAAGATTAATCTGCCAATATAGCCCCAAAACAGGAGTTTGTATTATTTTAGGCTCTTAACTGGTATTCAATGTAAAATGCATAATCCAAAATCATTAATTAAATCGTATATTAGTAATTATATAGAATGATCTTCTACCTCATGATTCTTGCAAATGTGTATGTGGACTTGAAACATTGTGCCCACTCACAGGATTGGAAATGGTAAGTGAAATGCAACAATATTGTACCAAAATGAAACAACATTTCTACAATGCTGCTATAAACATTAAGGAATGAAATGTAACACTAGTGATTATTGTAAATTCATGTGGAATATAGATTTAACAGACATGTATGCTAGTTTATCATGGGGAAACATTAACAAACATTTAGAATGTGGAAACAAAAGCGCTCTGAAATTGCGAGTTTGGAGAGCGCACTAGTTGACTGTCTAGTGAGTCAATGGGAGTACTACCACAGGGATTCCTACCCTATTCTAAGGAGAGCTCATTTGATAAGGAAGTACAGATAATGTAGCCATGGTTTTTATAATCAGAAATACACTATATATACAAAAGTATGTGGACACCCCTTCAAATGAGTGGATTTGCTCATTTCAGCCTCATCCATTGCTGACAGGTGTATAAAATCGAGCACACAGCCATGTAATCTCCATAGACAAACATTGGCAGTAGAATGGACTTACTGAAGAGCACAGTAACTTTCAACGATGCCACCTTTCCAACAAATCAGTTTGTCACATTTTTGTGCTGTTATTGTGTGCTGTTATTGTCAAGTGGAAACGTCTAGGAGCAACAACGGCTCAGCCGCGAAGTGGTAGGCCACACAAGCTCACAGAACAGGACCACCAAGTGCTATCCAAGCCGCACTGCTTCTTGACACAATGCCCATCCAACCTGGAAGCCAGCCGCACCAATGTGTCGTACACCTGGCGACCTGGTCAGCGTGCACTGCGCCCGGCCCGCCACAGGAGTCACTAGTGCGCAATGAGACAAGGATATCCCTGCCGGCCCAACCCTCCTTAACGATGCTGGGACAATTGTGTGCCGCCCCATGGGCCTCCCGGTCATGGCCGGCTGCGACAGAGCCTGGGCTCGAACCCAGAGTCTCTGGTGGCACAGCTAGCACTGAGATGCCTTAGACCACTGCACCACCCGGGAGGCACACAGAGATCCTTGATGAAAACTTGCTCCAGATCGCTCAGGTCCTCAGACTAGGGCGAAGGTTCACCTTCCAACAGGACAACGACCCTAAGCACACAGCCCAGACAAAGCAGGAGTGGCTTCAGGACAAGTCTCTGAATGTCCTTGAGTGACCCAGCCAGAGCCCGGACTTAAACCCGATCGAACATCTCTGGAGAGACTTAAAAATAGCTGTGCAGCAACACTCCCCATCCAACCTGACAGAGCTTGAGAGGATCTGCAGAGAAGAATGGGAGAAATTCCCCAAATACAGGTGTACCAAGCTTGTAGCATCAAACCCAAGAAGAATCAACGCTGTAATCGGTGTCAAAGGTACATCAACAAAGTATTGAGTAAAGCGTCTGAATACTTACGTAAATTAAATATATCTGTTTTTTAGCAAACATTTCTACAAACCTGATTTTGCTTTGTCATTTGGGGTATTGTGTGTAGATTGGTGAGGAAAAAAATATTTCATTTTAGAAAAAGGCTGTAACAAAATGTGAAAAAAGTCAAGGGGTCTGAATACTTTCCGAAGGCACTATATGTATAATATCAGAGATTTTTATTATGGCATCACCGTTGACATTTTCTGTTAGGGATTTTTTATTCAGAAAATACCCTTCACATCATGTGAAAGATTTCTGTGTTAGTGACGGAGAAGTGATAGAGATGTAACCTGTTGTGCCACAAACGTTTATGCAGCTGCTACTTAGACAGATTCAACTATAGAAAATAACACCTGGCAACCAGGTTCTTTATCATCGAATCCATAGGCCTTTCAGAGAAGGTAAATTATTCATTTAGGTTTACAATACCGTTAAAATATTGGCACATCGAAGATCAATATTGGATGGATTTAATAGGAGCTCGTACCAGAACATACAAAAGTAGCTGTCATATTTGCAAAGAGGGACTTTGGAATAATGTAATATCCATACACAGCCCTGGGGAGGTCAGGCAAAAAATGGTACCAGCTCATAAAGTTTATCACCACTTTTCTCAAGATGAGACCATAGATGTGCTGTATGCTTCATATATTATATTATTCAGGAGAATTTACAAAGTAGCAGCTAAACACAGCAATGGGATAGAATGGAGCTACTAAAGCCTTGTTCTATTGAGGATCTCTCCTGGGGAGGTATTTCAATAGGATGGTTCATGTTTGATCATTAAGCCACACGCACGGAGGAATAATAATTGCTAATAGGCCTACGATTAAACCAAGAAAGATCATTAGACAATTGATCTTTATAAATCATTATATTATCACTACCATGCAGTAGACCTACAGTTAGCCAGTTACACAATTAGCTATTTCATGATTACATATCATTAGACTGTATGGCCCTTCCACAACCATGGAGTATTATTCAACCCAGAAAGATCATTATATTTGATCATTATGGAGGTGCCGCCTGTCGGTGAGCCTGGGGGTTCATTATGTGGACATCACAAAGACACCTGGTGAACCTGACACTGACAGGTTTATTAGTGGCCCACGCACTGTGTGTGTGTGTGTGTGTGTGTGTGTGTGTGTGTGTGTGTGTGTGTGTGTGTGTGTGTGTGTGTGTGGGTAGAGCAGGCAATCACTGCCAGCCCACCTCTATTCTGAGGGGTTATCCTATTCCTGTTCTACCAGCCAGACAACCAATTGGACCTTTTCAGAGATATTGGACATCCTGGCAAGATTACAACTGACATGACACCTGAGGCCCTGTACTCACTCCTTTTCTCTCTCTCTCTCTCTGTCTCTCTTTGTGTGTGTCTCTCTCTCTCCATCCCTCTCTGAGTGTCTCTCTCTCTCTCTCTCTGTCTCTCTTTGTGTGTGTCTCTTTCCCTCTCCCACTCTCTCTGTCTGTGTGTGTCTCTTTCTCGCTCTCTCTCTGTGTGCCTCTCTCTCTCCATCCCTCTGTGTGTGTCTCTCTCTCTCTCTCCCTCTCTCTGTCCCTCTCTCCCTATCTGTGTGTCTCTATTTCCCTCTCTCTGTGTCTCTCTCTCTCTCCATCCCTCTCTGAGTGTCTCTCTCTCTCTCTCTCAGTCTCTCTTTGTGTGTGTGCCTCTTTCCCTCTCCCACTCTCTCTGTCTGTGTGTGTCTCTTTCTCGCTCTCTCTCCCTCTCTCTCTGTGTGTCTCTCTCTCCATCCCTCTGTGTGGTGTGTGTCTCTCTCTCACACTATCTGTGTGTCTCTATTTCCCTCTCTCTGTCCCTCTCTCTGTCTCTCTCCATCCCTCTCTGAGTGTCTCTCTCTTTCCATCCCTCTCTGAGTGTCTCTCTCTCTCCATCCCTCTCTGAGTGTCTCTCTTTCTCTCTCTCCATCCCTCTCTGAGTGTCTCTCTCTCTCTATGTCTCTCTCTCTCTCTCTCTCTGTATGTCTCTCTCACACTCTGTCTCTTCTTCTCTCTTTCTCCTGCTCCATACCAGGACATTTCTGGCAAACCCATATTGAACAAACACAGCTAGCACATAACATTCTAATAACCATATGTTTATTAGAGCTTAGTGAAACTGTGGTTTTCCAATAATTATTTTGCATACAACCAACGTTCTGGGAATGGTGCAGGATAGTTTAAGGAACTTGACAAAATAAATGATTTTCTTTGATTTTCATTACGTTAACAGAACCTTTCCTGAAAGTTCAAACATGGTTACATTTAATAACAATTTTGGTTGTGTTCTAGGAGCTTTCTCAACTGGTTTGACATTGGGAATGTTCTCAAATAGTTAAGAAAACCACGGTCTCCTGTGGGAATTTCAATATGTCAGCATAACGTTTCCACCAGGTTTCTTCACGGTTAATGGTACACTGGAGGAAGTAGTGGAGGAGAGCCAATACCCACAAGTCGTTTCAAGCTGCAGTAGAGATTTAAGCTAAGACTGCGCTGAGCGCACAAATCCTTATTCCATATTTTATCAGCTGCTGTACAGGCCAGTTTTCCTCTGTGTGTTACAGTAATAACTGTCCCCTTGCTGGTTACGGATCAGGGGAAGGTAATCATCGCTACACACAGAGCCTCTAGGTCCTCTGGCAAAGCGACAGGACCCCAGGGAGGGAGTGGAGGGAAAGGTCAGTTTCAGAGCAGTTTGACGGGCCAACACACACATACACACACACAAACACATTTGTGCACACACACAAACGCACTCACACACACACACAGATAGCAGGTCCACTAGGACTCACTCTCTCACTGACCTATAATAGGTCAATAGACACCGGCTGCCACTCAGGCGGCGTACCAACACACACACACACAGAACACCATGGCTTTGGACAAATGTTTAAGAAATGCACCTCTTCTTCCTTCCATGGACCCTATCTTCTTTCCTTCCTTCCTAACATCCTGAAAGCAGAGAGAATCAACGTCTTCTAATGCTTCCAGTTATATCTAATGTCTGATCGTTGATGGGGGGTTTTCAGCGGCATGTATCCAGTCTACAGTGTAATAATTCCTCTTGGAAAGACAATTCAGTTGTGTTCTAGAGTTGTGCCCACAGTAAACATCAAAATAAAAGAAGATTCCACTAAAGGAAATCCCAACTAAAAGCACATAGCCTGGTCTTAAAACAACATGTTGTCTGCCTGTGAAGAGGCACCAAGCCTTCCTGCTAGATTAAGGACAGTTATTATTTCCGCACACACACACACACACACACACACACACACACACACACACACACACACACACACACACACACACACACACACACACACACACACACACACACACACACACACACACACACACACACACAGCCTTTCCCCCTTCACAGCTCTCGTCTTAAAACCCGGTTCTGCAGGACAGGCAGGCGGGTGGCAAGATGCTGAAATCCCTCAGCCCATTAACCTCTCTCCATGGAGGTCTACTGGAGGCCTGGGAGTCTGGGCTAAGGTTTGTTCCATCTAGTCTTCCTGGAATAAACCTTAGACCAGCTCCCTTCTCCCTGGAACAAACCTTAGCCCAGCTCCCTTCTCCCTGGAACAAACCTTAAACCAGCTCCCTTCTCCCTGGAACAAACCTTAGCCCAGCTCCCTTCTCCCTGGAACAAACCTTAGCCCAGCTCCCTTCTCCCTGGAACAAACCTTAAACCAGCTCCCTTCTCCCTGGAACAAACCTTAAACCAACTCCCTTCTCCCTGGAACAAACCTTAAACCAGCTCCCTTCTCCCTGGAACAAACCTTAGCCCAGCTCCCTTCTCCCTGGAACAAACCTTAGCCCAGCTCCCTTCTCCCTGGAACAAACCTTAGCCCAGCTCCCTTCTCCCTGGAACAAACCTTAGCCCAGCTCCCTTCTCCCTGGAACAAACCTTAGCCCAGCTCCCTTCTCCCTGGAACAAACCTTAGCCCAGCTCCCTTCTCCCTGGAATAAACCTTAGCCCAGCTCCCTTCTCCCTGGAACAAACCTTAGCCCAGCTCCCTTCTCCCTGGAACAAACCTTAGCCCAGCTCCCTTCTCCCTGGAACAAACCTTAGCCCAGCTCCCTTCTCCCTGGAACAAACCTTAAACCATCTCCCTTCTCCCTGGAACAAACCTTAGCCCAGCTCCCTTCTCCCTGGAACAAACCTTAGCCCAGCTCCCTTCTCCCTGGAACAAACCTTATCCCAGCTCCCTTCTCCCTGGAACAAACCTTATCCCAGCTCCCTTCTCCCTGGAACAAACCTTAGCCCAGCTCCCTTCTCCCTGGAACAAACCTTAGCCCAGCTCCCTTCTCCCTGGAACAAACCTTAGCCCAGCTCCCTTCTCCCTGGAATAAACCTTAGCCCAGCTCCCTTCTCCCTGGAACAAACCTTAGCCCAGCTCCCTTCTCCCTGGAACAAACCTAAAACCATCTCCCTTCTCCCTGGAACAAACCTTAGCCCAGCTCCCTTCTCCCTGGAACAAACCTTAGCCCAGCTCCCTTCTCCCTGGAACAAACCTTAGCCCAGCTCCCTTCTCCCTGGAACAAACCTTAGCCCAGCTCCCTTCTCCCTGGAATAAACCTTAGCCCAGCTCCCTTCTCCCTGGAACAAACCTTAGCCCAGCTCCCTTCTCCCTGGAACAAACCTTAGCCCAGCTCCCTTCTCCCTGGAACAAACCTTAGCCCAGCTCCCTTCTCCCTGGAATAAACCTTAGCCCAGCTCCCTTCTCCCTGGAACAAACCTTAGCCCAGCTCCCTTCTCCCTGGAATAAACCTTAGCCCAGCTCCCTTCTCCCTGGAACAAACCTTAGCCCAGCTCCCTTCTCCCTGGAACAAACCTTAAACCAGCTCCCTTCTCCCTGGAACAAACCTTAGCCCAGCTCCCTTCTCCCTGGAACAAACCTTAGCCCAGCTCCCTTCTCCCTGGAACAAACCTTAAACCAGCTCCCTTCTCCCTGGAACAAACCTTAAACCAACTCCCTTCTCCCTGGAACAAACCTTAAACCAGCTCCCTTCTCCCTGGAACAAAACTTAGCCCAGCTCCCTTCTCCCTGGAACAAACCTTAGCCCAGCTCCCTTCTCCCTGGAACAAACCTTAGCCCAGCTCCCTTCTCCCTGGAACAAACCTTAGCCCAGCTCCCTTCTCCCTGGAATAAACCTTAGCCCAGCTCCCTTCTCCCTGGAACAAACCTTAGCCCAGCTCCCTTCTCCCTGGAACAAACCTTAGCCCAGCTCCCTTCTCCCTGGAACAAACCTTAAACCATCTCCCTTCTCCCTGGAACAAACCTTAGCCCAGCTCCCTTCTCCCTGGAACAAACCTTAGCCCAGCTCCCTTCTCCCTGGAACAAACCTTATCCCAGCTCCCTTCTCCCTGGAACAAACCTTAGCCCAGCTCCCTTCTCCCTGGAACAAACCTTATCCCAGCTCCCTTCTCCCTGGAACAAACCTTATCCCAGCTCCCTTCTCCCTGGAACAAACCTTAGCCCAGCTCCCTTCTCCCTGGAACAAACCTTAGCCCAGCTCCCTTCTCCCTGGAACAAACCTTAGCCCAGCTCCCTTCTCCCTGGAATAAACCTTAGCCCAGCTCCCTTCTCCCTGGAACAAACCTTAGCCCAGCTCCCTTCTCCCTGGAACAAACCTAAAACCATCTCCCTTCTCCCTGGAACAAACCTTAGCCCAGCTCCCTTCTCCCTGGAACAAACCTTAGCCCAGCTCCCTTCTCCCTGGAACAAACCTTAGCCCAGCTCCCTTCTCCCTGGAACAAACCTTAGCCCAGCTCCCTTCTCCCTGGAATAAACCTTAGCCCAGCTCCCTTCTCCCTGGAACAAACCTTAGCCCAGCTCCCTTCTCCCTGGAACAAACCTTAGCCCAGCTCCCTTCTCCCTGGAACAAACCTTAGCCCAGCTCCCTTCTCCCTGGAATAAACCTTAGCCCAGCTCCCTTCTCCCTGGAACAAACCTTAGCCCAGCTCCCTTCTCCCTGGAACAAACCTTAAACCAGCTCCCTTCTCCCTGGAACAAACCTTAGCCCAGCTCCCTTCTCCCTGGAACAAACCTTAGCCCAGCTCCCTTCTCCCTGGAACAAACCTTAAACCAGCTCCCTTCTCCCTGGAACAAACCTTAAACCAACTCCCTTCTCCCTGGAACAAACCTTAAACCATCTCCCTTCTCCCTGGAACAAACCTTAGCCCAGCTCCCTTCTCCCTGGAACAAACCTTAGCCCAGCTCCCTTCTCCCTGGAACAAACCTTAGCCCAGCTCCCTTCTCCCTGGAACAAACCTTAGCCCAGCTCCCTTCTCCCTGGAACAAACCTTAGCCCAGCTCCCTTCTCCCTGGAACAAACCTTAGCCCAGCTCCCTTCTCCCTGGAATAAACCTTAGCCCAGCTCCCTTCTCCCTGGAACAAACCTTAGCCCAGCTCCCTTCTCCCTGGAACAAACCTTAAACCATCTCCCTTCTCCCTGGAACAAACCTTAGCCCAGCTCCCTTCTCCCTGGAACAAACCTTAGCCCAGCTCCCTTCTCCCTGGAACAAACCTTAGCCCAGCTCCCTTGCTCCCTGGAATAACCTTAGCCCAGCTCCCTTCTCCCTGGAACAAACCTTAGCCCAGCTCCCTTCTCCCTGGAACAAACCTTAGCCCAGCTCCCTTCTCCCTGGAACAAACCTTAGCCCAGCTCCCTTCTCCCTGGAACAAACCTTAAGCCCAGCTCCCTTCTCCCTGGAACAAACCTTAGCCCAGCTCCCTTCTCCCTGGAACAAACCTTAAGCCCAGCTCCCTTCTCCCTGGAACAAACCTTAGCCCAGCTCCCTTCTCCCTGGAACAAACCTTAGCCCAGCTCCCTTCTCCCTGGAACAAACCTTAGCCCAGCTCCCTTCTCCCTGGAACAAACCTTAGCCCAGCTCCCTTCTCCCTGGAACAAACCTTAGCCCAGCTCCCTTCTCCCTGGAATAAACCTTAGCCCAGCTCCCTTCTCCCTGGAACAAACCTTAGCCCAGCTCCCTTCTCCCTGGAACAAACCTTAGCCCAGCTCCCTTCTCCCTGGAACAAACCTTAGCCCAGCTCCCTTCTCCCTGGAACAAACCTTAGCCCAGCTCCCTTCTCCCTGGAACAAACCTAAAACCATCTCCCTTCTCCCTGGAACAAACCTTAGCCCAGCTCCCTTCTCCCTGGAACAAACCTTAGCCCAGCTCCCTTCTCCCTGGAACAAACCTTAGCCCAGCTCCCTTCTCCCTGGAACAAACCTTAGCCCAGCTCCCTTCTCCCTGGAACAAACCTTAGCCCAGCTCCCTTCTCCCTGGAATAAACCTTAGCCCAGCTCCCTTCTCCCTGGAACAAACCTTAGCCCAGCTCCCTTCTCCCTGGAACAAACCTTAGCCCAGCTCCCTTCTCCCTGGAACAAACCTTAGCCCAGCTCCCTTCTCCCTGGAATAAACCTTAGCCCAGCTCCCTTCTCCCTGGAACAAACCTTAGCCCAGCTCCCTTCTCCCTGGAACAAACCTTATCCCAGCTCCCTTCTCCCTGGAACAAACCTTAAACCAGCTCCCTTCTCCCTGGAACAAACCTTAGACCAGCTCCCTTCTCATATCCCCCATACCACCCATCTGCCACCTCCCACTACCCAAAGCTAGAGGCCCGGGAGCCTAACCTCCATACCACCCGTCTCCCACAACCCCCAGCTAGAGGTCCTTTCTGTGGGCAGGAGACATCAAAGGGCCTGGGGAAGTGAAGGAAGCAGCAGGGAGGAGAACACATTCTCACATTACATCAATACTGAGTAAAGTCTCTGTGAGTCTGCGATGTGATGGAAATACGAAACAGGCTATAGGCTAACAGGCTAACAGGCTATAGGCTAACAGGATAACAGGCTAACAGGCTAACAGGATAACAGGCTATAGGCTAACAGGGTGGCCAGGAGAGAAGAAAAGAAGAGGTAGGGATGGAAATTCTGTTAACTGGTATTAACCGGCCTATGGTCGTATTTTTTGGAAAAGACAAATAATTTAAATGCCAAAGGTCAATTGTCCGGCAGAAGAATAGAAAACTCCCATTGCGAAATCATGTTTTTTAGCATGTCTATTCATTGTTGGGAATACCAGTCGACGTAAATACATTTGACTGGTCCTGCTTATCAGTCTATAGGTTAATTAGCATCATTTAGTGGAATTAAATTGGCACGTGTGTATATTCGTTATGTATCTTATTTTTCACACGCTCACGACATACAGACACAGAGACTTTGAGCAGAAAATCTGTCAGACAGCACGGGAGCTGCTGCTACAGCATCTCAAACAGCAAATGCACAGCTTCACCAGCACGTCTCACACCACTTTGCAATGAGCTGTAGGCAGTATGCATTTTGAAAACATATACTTCAATGTTGGAAACCTGAACATTTACTACATATTATGAGGTTAAGACTCATATTATGACTTGCTTCAGAGTATCCTAGCCAAAATCAGACCATATCCGTGGAGACATTTATTTTATAGAAACTTTATTTTATTGTCCAGTATCCAAAGGCACAATCTGAGTCATATTAGCAACCCATGATAGTTGATGCAGCTTAGAGCGCCCCCCTTTTACATTTATAACTGATAATTTAATCTCTTTCACATGAAACCGCTCGCTTTTGACAACAGTGTTTTCCAGCTAATTGCAGTAAGGAACGACATTCGCTGCACCTACAATGTGAAGAAATAATAGTTTATCAACATTTTAAGCCAAATGTTCTGATCTATTTGGGGCGGCAAGTAGCCTAGTGGTTAGAGCGTAGGGTCAATAACCCAAAGGTTGCTGGATTGAATCCCTGAGCTGACAAGGTAAAAGTCTGTCGTTCTGCCCCTGAACAAGGCAGTTAACCCACTGTTCCCCGGTAGGCTGTCATTGTAAATAAGAATTTGATCTTAACTGACTTGCCTAGTTAAATTTAAAAAATACTTTTTAATATACATTGTTTTAATGTAGCCTAGGACTACTGGTTGTATGAATTTGGGATCTATCATCCCACAACTGTCCCAGAGTGTTCGGAATAGGCTCTCTTTCTCTACAAGCTGAACAATAGAATAGGTCAACTTCTCTACTATGGGGATAGTAGATTGACATAGGCTAGTGCTTTTGCTGTTCGTTACTCATCTTTTTGGGTGAGGAAAAGGACATTTTGAAGATGTTATTCTAACGTCTTCAAAATTAAAATGATGCAGGTCAAATGTCCGGTACCCACGGAAAACATGGCACACACACACACACACACACACACACACACACACACACACACACACACACACACACACACACACACACACACACACACACACACACACACACACACACACACACACACACACACACACACACACACACACACACACACACACACACACTGACCAGGATGGTGGTAACTATGTAGGTCCTGTTCTGTAGGCCGTAGCTGCTGTCGTTGCTTCCTCTCATGAAGGTGGCTGTGCTCACATACTTCTCGTCCTCGTTCCAGTAGCCCACCTGATACACATACAAGATAAACAGACAAGTGAAGGAAACCTTGATTTGATCTGATACTGTACTGATATAATATGAGACTGCAATGAAACACTACTGGACATGAGTCCTTATACTTGACATCAAATAAGATCCTATAAGGTCTCATTAGATCCCATTAGATCCTATACGATTCTATAAGATCCTACAGATCTCATGACCCACCTTCTTAGGTCCAGAGGGGGCTAGCTCCATGACACTGACGGTGAAGTTGGTCCTGCGTCCTTTCTCATTGAACTGGATATGACCTGTCAGTCCATGGATACGCACCTAACACATGGGGAGGGACAGAATCAATAGAGCATCGATAACACAGAGACACAGGAAGCAGTTACCATCTAGGTCTTTAGGTGTAGAACTCATAATAAAGTAGTCTTCTATTAGCCTCATTGACAGGAAACATCATCTGGAGTTCTGTTTCTTCAACAGCCTTGTCTGGATGTTCATTGGAGCATGTGTGTGTGTATTATGTGTGTGTGTGTGTGTGTGTGTGTGTGTGTGTGTGTGTGTGTGTGTGTGTGTGTGTGTGTGTGTGTGTGTGTGTGTGTGTGTAGCTGGTATTGTGTGTGTGTGTGTGTGTGTGTACACTGATTGTACAACACATTAGGTAAACCTTCTCTTGCCATTACAGACTAACCAGGTGGATCCAGGTGAAAGCTATGGTCCCTTATTGATGTTACCTGTTAAATTCTCTTCAATCAGTGGAAATGAAGGGGAGGAGACAGGTTAAAGAAGGGTTTTTAAGCCTTGAGAAATTGAGACATGGATTGTGTTTGTGTCAGCCTCTGAATGGACAAGACAAAATATTTAAGTGCCTTTGAATGGGGTATGGTAGTAGGTGCCAGGCACATCGGTTTGTGTCAAGAACTGCAAAGCTGCTGGGTTTCTCACGCTTAATAGTTTCCTGTGTGTATCAAGAATGGTCCACCACCCAAAGGACATACAGCCAACTAAAGGAAGCATTGGAGTCAACATGAGCCAGCATCCCTGTGGAAAGCTTTCAACACCTTGTAGAGTCCATGCCTCCAATGAATTTAAGTTTGTGTGTAGTGTTTGTGTGTGTGTAGTGTGTGTTCAGTGCAGCATGTTAGTGTTGGCAGAATGATGGGTTTAATTGAGCGAGCGGAACATCAAACTCCTCTCTGCCCTCAGGCAGATGTCTGCATTCACTCGGACCAGATGACAGCTAGACATAGCCGCGGAGACACTGTGTGTGTGTGCCTGTGCGTCCGTGAGTCCGCGCGCACGTGTGTGTGTGTGTGTCCGTGTGTGTGTGTGTGTTCAGGCAGGTGGATGAACGTGTGTGCGCACAAGAGGGTGTGCAGGTGTGTTTGTGTGTCCGTGACTGTATGTGTGTGTGTTGGTGTGTGTGTGTCCGTGTGTGTGCATCACTAAGAGCTACACCAGAGAGACCCGTGTGAGACTCAGAGAGGATCTGTCTGTTAAAAAGCTGAAGTCAACGGCCCAACTGAAAAATACAATAACATCTAAATGACTACATCCAATTAGTAGCATCGTCAGTATCAGAAACCAGCCCCCTACTGCTAGCAGATATTGATCATCAATCCAGTTCACAGCACAGTCCTCTGCAGGCACGTCTAGGGCAATTACTAATAATCACATAGCAACATTTATTTATTCAGGTTGTCTGAAAACCTATTGAGCTGTCTCTTTTCTGTTTCTCTCTCTCTCTAAGGTCATATCGTTTTGACCAATTTGACTTCAGATTCTGGGCATGGTTGCAGAAAACATCTTAAGTGAATTTCCCCTCATCTTTTCTCTTAAAGTTTCCTTTAACGCATCCTTAACTTTAAGTCAGTTACACGTTGACTCTGTACCTGTACCCCCTGTATATAGTCTCCACGTTGACTCTGTACCAGTACCCCCTGTATATAGTCTCCACATTGACTCTGTACCTGCACCCCCTGTATATAGTCTCCACATTGACTCTGTACCTGCACCCCCTGTATATAGTCTCCACATTGACTCTTTACCTGTACTCCCAGTATATCGCCTCCACATTGACTCTGTACCTGTACCCCCTGTATATAACCTCCACATTGACTCTGTACCTGTACCCCCTGTATATAACCTCCACATTGACACTGTACCTGTACCCCCTGTATATAACCTCCACATTGACTCTGTACCTGTACCCCCTGTATATAACCTCCACATTGTCTCTGTACATGTACCCCTGTATATAACCTCCACATTGTCTCTGTACATGTACCCCGGAACATCAAACTCCTCTCTGCCCTCAGGCAGATGTCTGCATTCACTCGGACCTGTATATAGTCTCCACATTGACTCTGTACCTGTACCCCCTGTATATAGTCTCCACATTGACTCTGTACCTGTACCCCCTGTATATAGCCTCCACATTGACTCTGTACCTGTACTCCCTGTATATAGCCTCCACATTGACTCTGTACCTGTACTCTCTGTATATAGTCTCCACGTTGACTCTGTACCTGTACTCCCTGTATATAGTCTCCACATTGACTCTGTACCTGTACTCCCTGTATATCGCCTCCACATTGACTCTGTACCAGTACCCCCTGTATATAGTCCTCCACATTGACTCTTTACCTGTACTCCCTGTATATCGCCTCCACATTGACTCTGTACCTGCACCCCCTGTATATAGTCTCCACATTGACTCTTTACCTGTACTCCCTGTATATCGCCTCCACATTGACTCTGTACCTGTACCCCCTGTATATAACCTCCACATTGACTCTGTACCTGTACCCCCTGTATATAACCTCCACATTGACACTGTACCTGTACCCCCTGTATATAACCTCCACATTGACTCTGTACCTGTACCCCCTGTATATAACCTCCACATTGTCTCTGTACATGTACCCCCTGTATATAACCTCCACATTGTCTCTGTACATGTACCCCGGAACATCAAACTCCTCTCTGCCCTCAGGCAGATGTCTGCATTCACTCGGACCTGTATATAGTCTCCACATTGACTCTGTACCTGTACTCCCTGTATATCGCCTCCACATTGACTCTGTACCTGTACCCCCTGTATATAACCTCCACATTGACTCTGTACCTGTACCCCCTGTATATAGTCTCCACATTGACTCTGTACCTGTACTCCCTGTATATAGCCTCCACATTGACTCTGTACCTGTACTCCCTGTATATAGCCTCCACATTGACTCTGTACCTGTACTCTCTGTATATAGTCTCCACGTTGACTCTGTACCTGTACTCCCTGTATATAGTCTCTACATTGACTCTGTACCTGTACTCCCTGTATATAGTCTCCACGTTGACTCTGTACCTGTACTCCCTGTCTATAGCCTCCACATTGACTCTGTACCTGTACTCCTTGTATATAGTCTCCACGTTGACTCTGTACCTGTACTCCCTGTATATAGTCTCCACGTTGACTCTGTACCTGTACCCCCTGTATATAGCCTCCACGTTGACTCTGTACCTGTACCCCCTGTATATAGCCTCCATGTTGACTCTGTACCTGTACTCCCTGTATATAGTCTCCACGTTGACTCTGTACTGGTACTCCCTGTATATCGCCTCCACATTGACTCTGTACCTGTACCCCCTGTATATCGCCTCCACATTGACTCTGTACCTGTACTCCCTGTCTATAGCCTCCACATTGACTCTGTACCTGTACTCCCTATATATAGTCTCCACGTTGACTCTGTACCTGTACCCCCTGTATATAGCCTCCACGTTGACTCTGTACCTGTACTCCCTGTATATAGTCTCCACGTTGACTCTGTACTGGTACTCCCTGTATATAGCCTCCACGTTGACTCTGTACTGGTACTCCCTGTATATAACCTCCACGTTGACTCTGTACCTGTAGCCCCTGCATGTAGTCTCCACATTGACTCTGTACCTGTACTCCCTGTATATAGCCTCCACGTTGACTCTGTACCTGTACTCCCTGTATATAGTCTCCACGTTGACTCTGTACCGGTACTCCCTGTATATAGTCTCCACGTTGACTCTGTACCAGTACCCCCTGTATATAGCCTCCACATTGACTCTGTACCTGTACTCCCTGTATATAGCCTCCACATTGACTCTGTACCTGTACTCCCTGTATATAGTCTCCACGTTGACTCTGTACCTGTACTCCCTGTATATAGTCTCCACGTTGACTCTGTACCGGTACTCCCTGTATATTGTGTCCACGTTGACTCTGTTCCTGTACTCCCTGTATATAGTCTCCACATTGACTCTGTACCTGTACTCCCTGTATATAGTCTCTACATTGACTCTGTACCTGTACCCCCTCCCTGTATATAGCCTCCACATTGACTCTGTACCTATACTCCCTATATATAGTCTCCACGTTGACTCTGTACCTGTACCCCCTGTATATAGCCTCCACGTTGACTCTGTACCTGTACTCCCTGTATATAGTCTCCACGTTGACTCTGTACTGGTACTCCCTGTATATAGCCTCCACGTTGACTCTGTACTGGTACTCCCTGTATATAACCTCCACGTTGACTCTGTACCTGTAGCCCCTGCATGTAGTCTCCACATTGACTCTGTACCTGTACTCCCTGTATATAGCCTCCACGTTGACTCTGTACCTGTACTCCCTGTATATAGTCTCCACGTTGACTCTGTACCGGTACTCCCTGTATATAGTCTCCACGTTGACTCTGTACCAGTACCCCCTGTATATAGCCTCCACATTGACTCTGTACCTGTACTCCCTGTATATAGTCTCCACGTTGACTCTGTACCTGTACTCCCTGTATATAGTCTCCACGTTGACTCTATACCGGTACTCCCTGTATATAGTGTCCACGTTGACTCTGTACCTGTACTCCCTGTATATAGTCTCCACATTGACTCTGTACCTGTACTCCCTGTATATAGTCTCTACATTGACTCTGTACCTGTACCCCCTCCCTGTATATAGCCTCCACGTTGACTCTGTACCAGTACCCCCTGTATATCGCCTCCACGTTGAATCTATACCTGTACCCCCTGTATATAGCCTCCACATTGACTCTGTACCTGTACCCCCTGTATATCGCCTCCACATTGACTCTGTACCTGTACCCCCTGTATATAGCCTCCACATTGACTCTGTACCTGTACCCCCTGTATATCGCCTCCACGTTGACTCTGTACCTGTACCCCCTGTATATCGTCTCCACGTTGACTCTGTACCTGTACTCCCTGCATATCGCCTCCACATTGACTCTGTACTGGTACTCCCTGTATATAGTCCCCACATTGACTCTGTACCTGTACTCCCTGTATATAGCCTCCACGTTGACTCTGTACCTGTACTCCCTGTATATAGTCTCCACATTGACTCTGTACCTGTACTCCCTGTATATCGCCTCCACATTGACTCTGTACCTGTACCCCCTGTATATCGCCTCCACATTGACTCTGTACCTGTACTCCCTGTATATAGTCTCCACATTGACTCTGTACCTGTACCCCCTGTATATAGTCTCCACGTTGACTCTGTACCTGTACCCCCTGTATATAGCCTCCACATTGACTCTGTACCTGTACCCCCTGTATATCGCCTCCACATTGACTCTGTACCTGTACCCCCTGTATATAGCCTCCACATTGACTCTGTACCTGTACTCCCTGTATATCGCCTCCACGTTGACTCTGTACCTGTACCCCCTGTATATCGCCTCCACGTTGACTCTGTACCTGTACCCCCTGTATATCGCCTCCACGTTGACTCTGTACCTGTACTCCCTGTATATCGCCTCCACATTGACTCTGTATCTGTACCCCCTGTATATAACCTCCACATTGACTCTGTACCTGTACCCCCTGTATATCACCTCCACATTGACTCTGTACCTGTACTCCCTGTATATAGTCTCCACATTGACTCTGTACCTGTACCCCCTGTATATAGTCTCCACGTTGACTCTGTACCAGTACCCCCTGTTTATAGTCTCCACATTGACTCTGTACCTGTACCCCCTGTATATAGCCTCCACATTGTCTCTGTACCGGTACCCCCTGTATATAGCCTCCACATTGACTCTGTACCGGTACCCCCTGTATATCGCCTCCACATTGACTCTGTACCTGTACTCCCTGTATATAGTCTCCACATTGACTCTGTACCGGTACCCCCTGTATATCGCCTCCACATTGACTCTGTACCTGTACCCCCTGTATATCGCCTCCACATTGACTCTTAAGTGTGCCCATGAGGTCCCTTAACCCTTCTGTGCCTCATTCAGTATGGATATCAATGTCAACAGCATTTGTGGAGGTGAGCATTGCTTTCATCTGCCCCAGTTTCAAGAGGAAAACATCCACCATCTAGTTAGCTACTTAGTTAAACAATGGAAGGTGCACAATCCAAGGCTGAAAAGCTAGCTGGGGAGCTAGCTACCTACTCTGTAAGTTAGCCTGACGTGCTAGGAAGTCATACAAACATGTTTTATTATCTTCTGAATCAATGTGATTATCCTGTCTTGAATGTAGAAGCTTTATCTCCCAAAATAAATGTGAATAAGGTCATCTCCGTGGCAACCAGAGACTCTTTCTTCTGTACATGCTTGCAAACTACAATAAAATGATGCCCTTAACTAAGGAAATGTTTGAGGACATGGGTTGACTTGAATCTTGAGTGATCTGGCTGCTCTGTCACCCTGTCTGTAATACTTGTTTTCATTCCCATCTCAGAACATTGCATTATGAAACTCCATTGTTGATGTCATATCCTATGATGATCACAGGCAGGTTTTGTTTACCTGCCGTGATAACACATTCCATCCAGGAAGCTCATAGGTGACTCCATGGGAACGTTAGGTGGCAGAATACAGATCTAATATGTTCAGCAGGGCCCGACTCAGGATGGGTTAGCCAACATGCCACTCAGGAGCTTGTCTGTGTATGTTGTTGTGCTTGTGTGTGTGTGTGTGTGTGTGTGTGTGTGTGTGTGTGTGTGTGTGTGTGTGTGTGTGTGTGTGTGTGTGTGTGTGTGTGTGTGTGTGTGTGTGTGTGTGTGTGTGTGTGTGTGTGTGTGTGTGTGTGTGTGTGTGTGTGTGTGTGTGCGTGTGTGTGCATGTGTGTGTGTGTGTGCGTGTGTGTGTGTGTGCATGTGTGTGTGTGTGTGTGCGTGTGTGTGTGTGTAAGAGTGAGTGGGAGTATCCCTCATTTCTACCAGCAGAGTAGTGTGTTTGTGGGTGTACCTGTTGCAGGGCTCTCTGTATATCTATGCCTTGGCCCCATGGTGCCGGTGGATTGGCGAGGCATTCGCCTGCGTTGCCACGGCGAGAGATGTCTATCCTCTGTTTCCGAAGGTTCTGGAATGCTGTAGACATCACCTTCACCCCATCATATGTCAACGCTCCGGTGTACTACAGACAGAGAAAGCAAGAGACAGAGAGATAGAGAGAGAGAGAGAGAGAGAGAGAGAGAGGGGAAGGGGTTGGAGCGGTGAGAGAGAGAGAGAAAGAGAGAGACACGTCCTCATTACACATAAAACAACACATATTGAAAGGGTTTGGTCATGATAAAACTAATTCAAGAGGAAGGTGATGGAAGCAAGTAAGGCAGAGACCATTATAGAGAGATCAGAGCAGAGATCATTATAGAGAGATCAGAGCAGAGATCATTATAGAGAGATCAGAGTAGAGATCATTATAGTGAGATCAAAGCAAACTCCATTATAGAGAGGTCAGAGTAGAGATCATTATAGAGAGATCAGAGTAGAGATCATTATAGAGAGATCAGAGTAGAGATCATTATAGAGAGATCAGAGCAGAGATCATTATAGAGAGATCAGAGCAGAGATCATTATAAAGAGATCAGAGTAGAGATCATTATAGAGAGATCAGAGCAGAGATCATTATAGAGAGGTCAGAGTAGAGATCATTATAGAGAGATCAGAGTAGAGATCATTATAGAGAGATCAGAGCAGAGATCGGTATAGAGAGGTCAGAGTAGAGATTTATAGAGAGATCAGAGCAGAGATGGCCCAAAGTGTAACTTTAAGTGTGTGTGTGTGCGTTTAGGTGTGTACATGCGCACCAGTTCCGATGCTCCCAGACCATGGAGCAACGTAAGATAGGCAACGGCACAAGGTCTGGGGACAGTGTAGGATTTTCTTGGACATTTCAAGGGAGGGGGGGGGGGGATCTACCAGGGAGGGTCCTCTTCAGACATACTCTCAACAAATCACGAGTTTGGGAAGCAGGGCTTAAAATGCTGCCGGAAATAGACACAGAAGCGGCATGACATGGCAGTCACGTGACCAGAGAATCGCTTCCAATTTCCAACTCGCACTCTCTGTCCCAACTGACGCCGGAACTTGCACAGACGTGTTAAGCTGGAGCATTGGAACCCGTCTGTTTAAAGAGACTAGTGTGTGTATGTATGTGGAGTGTAGGACCTTCAGGCGTCTCTTGGGGAATTTGGCGTCTTTGTTTTCAAACTCCATCCACTGCTGAATGGTACGGCTGACGTTCTGCTCTGTGTAGTTGACCAGCTGGAAGCCTGTGATGTTGGCCCCTCCTTTCCTCAGGTCCGTTAGATCAATGTCCAGAAAACCCTTATAGGAAGAAGATGAAGAGAGGACAAACAGACAGAGAGAGGATGGAGAGACGGGTGGACACAGACAGACAGAGACAGACAGAGACAGACAGACAGAGCGACAGACAGACAGACACAGACAGACAGACAGAGACAGAAAAAACAAGTTAAACATTTTGAGGAATCAATTTCTTTCTCTAGTTTCATTTTTAGAGTCATGTCTTCAGGATGAAATGAATAAATATGAAGTCTACTTTTTCAACAGGAGATTTGGGTAAATAGGTGTCCTACAACTCACAGTGATTGATTTAAAACCTAGCATCGTGTAGAAATAAAGAGGGATACAGAGCTGGCAGCCAGTATGCTTTTGTTAATAGAATACTAACAACTTATACCACCTCAGTGGTACAATAAATGACATTGGGTGTAACAGTAATACTGCAGGGATCAGAAATCATATGTTTAAAGAGAAATCACTCCAATATTAAATGTGAGAGATAAATATTCAGAAAGATAAATTCATTATCAGATTTATGGTGCGTAAGTTATTTGCTACAGCGAGAGTGTGAGAAAGAGCGAGAGAGAGGTAGCGAGAGAAAGAGAGAGAGAGAGAGAGAGAGAGAGAGAGAGAGAAAGAGAGAGAGAGAGAGAGACGGAGAGAGAGAGAGAGAGAGAGACAGAGAGAGAGAGAGAGAGAGAGACGGAGAGAGAGAGAGAGAGAGAGAGAGAGAGAGAGAGAGAGAGAGAGAGAGAAGGAGAGAGAGAGAAAGAGATGGAGAGGGAGGGAGGGAGAAGGAGGGCCATAGAAAGGGAGAGAGAGAGAGCGAGAGAAAGAGAGAGAGAGAGAGAGAGAGAGAGAGACAGAGAGAGAGAGAGAGAGAGAGAGAGAGAGAGAGAGAGAGAGAGAGAGAGAGAGGAGCAGCACAAGAGACAGAAGGAGAATTGTTAAGTGTATACGTGATGAGAGAGTGTTCTGTACAAAGGCCAAAGCAGTGCAGTGGCTACATTGTAATTCCTGGTTGAAACTAAAGCAGGGCGAGAATGAGAAAATGCCAGGGTCAATCTCTTAATGGAAATGGAAAATCCCTCAGAGCAAGCTCTTATCCCAGCCCCAGCCTGAAAAGAAAGAAGTAACGAGGGAGGAGGAGGAGGAGAGGAGAGAATGAAACAGACAAGATCAGTAGGGTTGAGGGAGAGGTCTAGGTTTAATCCCTGATAGAGTTGTGTTAATCCTGGACCTCCGTGCTGTGAAGTATAATGGAACCACTTCCCTGGAACCCTTCAACACTGTGGAACACAATGGAATCACACTTCTGGAAGTGCTGCTGGGCTCCATGGTAACAGAATCCCTCTGACTCTACTTGGAGGGGTGTGTTTCTAGAACACTAGTGATCTCAGTGTTCTATTTTAGAATCGTACAGTTCCGTCGGGATTGGTCCATGGCAGCCATGTACAGAAGTACAGTAACCCTGTAAGGTAACTCTGTGTAGAGCACTACACCCTGCGCATATACTATCCCCATAGACAACAGTATGTCCTGCTTTGACCCAGTAGGTAGAGAGAGACAGAAGGCAGATTCACCCCCTCAGCAGGTAATCAATCTGTCTGCATGGTGAATCAGATGCAGACAGAAGCAGTCACCCACAGAGAGACAGAAAGACTGATGTACAGACAGAAGTAGTCACACACAGAGAGACAGAAATACTGATGTACAGACAGAAGTAGTCACACACAGAAAGACAGAAGGACTGATGTACAGACAGAAGCAGTCACACACAGAGACACAGAAAGACTGATGTACAGACAGAAGCAGTCACACACAGAGACACAGAAAGACTGATGTACAGACAGAAGTAGTCACACACAGAGACACAGAATGACTGATGTACAGCAGGGGACTGAACAAGTAAACTCTGCAACCTCAGATATTTGTGATTGGTAGTGAAAGTGGTGCTGTCAACTGCTCTGACCTTCAGCCTCCAACTGTGACTGTCTGTCTGGTAGAAGTTCCAGAACCACAGGAAACCCTTATCATATTGATCCCTGCCTGCCCTTTGATGAAACTTTCTGTGGTTTGGTGTTCTTAACGCCATCAATCAGAGCTTTCTTCTCTTTCTCTCCTCTTCTCTCCCCCTTATGCCTAATGGGCCCTGCTCCCTCCACCCCCTAACCCCCACTTCTCTCCTTTTCCACCCTCCTCGCACCCCTTCTCCCTCTTATCTCCTCCCCCCTTCTCCCTCTCCTCTCCTCCTCTCTTTTCCTCCCCCTCGCCTCCACTGTCCTCTCTTCTCTTCCTTCTCCCTGAAGTATCAGCCGAACCAGGTGTCCATATGTCTCAGTTGAATGGCCAGAGGACAGAGAGAATGAGAGAAAAGAGAAGAAGAGATGTGTGTATTTTTCTGCTCCATGTGTTAGCTAATGCAGTGCACTGAGCTGAGCAGGTTACTATAGAAACCGCTCCTCATGGACACGGAGGTGGAAACATTTGATATAGACCTCCTAGACACACCCAGAAAGACTAAGAGATGGAGACATATACACACACAGAGACAGGCACACACACTCTCCCCCTCTCATAGATGCAGACAAGCAGGCACACACACACACACACGATAGCTGTGCTAAGGTAGAACACAGAAAAGTAATTTTAATAGAGCCATTATGGAGATTGCAGGCGGTTTGGTACCAAACTTTATTGCTTTCACAGCTTTCTAATTTACACTTCAATCTAACAAATTGACCAGATGAGAGAGAGATTGAGATAGTCCCAGCAGTGAGCCAGCATATTAATGTAGTTATTACCATGCTTGTATCCCAAATGGTGCCCTATTCCCTATATAGTGCACTATAAAGGGGAAAAGTAGAGCACTATAAAGGGAATAGAGTCCCATTTGGGACACAGCGTGCTTTCTGTTGATATCCATTTTCTGCTGTTTTTAGTGTCTATGGGGAGGTTGTATGAGCGGTGCCCTGGGACGATCACAGCGGACAAAGACAGCTAATGCACATTACCCTGCACACATTTACTCACTGACCCTCTACTGTCTATCTGTCTGTCTCTCAGTGGCTGGCGGCTGAGCGTGTGTGTGTGTCGGTGTGTGTGTGTGTGTGTGTGGGTGTGTGTGTGTGGGCTCTGCAGCATTCTGTATCGTCCCATTTCAACAGAGTCACAGTCAGTCAATCAAGGTAGGGGCTTCCATTCCTTTTGGAAGGCTCTACCAGCAGTATGAATGGTCTGACTCAGTAGACTGCAGAGACGTCGATACAGAGTTTGTAGAGGATTATTTTGATGGGCATATATGTTAGTATCTCTCTCTAGAGTTAGTAGCTGAAGAGGGAAGAAATGTGAGCAGTGGAATATGTTTTTAAAAATCACATGTTTTTTTCAAGACAGATCTGTTGTATCCCTTCAGAGAAATCTGAAATGGATTTGGTGCTTGTAATGAATAATTCCAGTTGTATGTAGGGGGTCCAATCAAAAACACATATTTTGACCAATAGGTAAAATAATATATTAATTGTGTGGAAACAATAAAAAACAATGCCTCTATTACTATTACTATCATAATAGTTCAAAAGTTATTGGAGGGTTTAGCCTTGTAGGATGGCCAAGATTAGGGTGGCTTAATCACTGGAGGCCAGAGAGGAAAAGTGTTGAACAATCAGGAAATAGAATTGTCAGCTGGGCTGAATGCTGAGGGAGAATTAAGGCTAACTGACAGGCTCACCGTTGAACTCGCCATCTTTCTTCTCCAATACGGAGGACATAAAACACTAGAGGCAAGATAGATATTGATTTTGAAACATGACATGTAGCATTTTCATATATTAGTATACGCTTTTCATATTCATATTAACGGGAAGCTCCAGTTAGAGTCAAAGATTTCTCCAAAGATTTCTAAGAAAAACAAGCGTATCTCTGGGAAATGTCAACGAATCACTGAGCAAGCTTTTTCTTTTCTAATCATTTTACATTTAATTTGTCTCGTCTCGTGTTAATTTAGCTTTTTGTCAAATCCTCAAAACTCGCTTCGAGAAGCAGCAACAGAGCTCACTGCTTATTATTGGATGTATTATGTTACGAAATAAGACTCTTTAGATATAATGAAAGAACCCACTGAACGATTCAGAACATGAAGAATCATATTTGTCTTGATAAAATGTAGTTTTCTAACAAAAGGAAGTCACATTTGACCATATTGTATGTCTTATTGCAGTTTCAATATCATGTTGCCTCTAGAGAGATACCCAGCCAGGTCACCCGTGACACAAGTCAGTATACGACGTCCATCCATGCCTGAGGACGTCGGGTGATGACGTGGAAACCGGATACTAGGGGCAACAGTGAGTGCTGTTTCAGTTTTGGTGTTGTGGACGTGGATGGTGGATGGGCATTAGCATAAGGGTTCTGGTTCTATTTCAGCCATAAAAATGTGTTTTTTAGATTTTTATTTTAAGCCTATGCCAAACCTTAACCCGTACCTTAACCGTTAGGAGTTAATGCCTAACCCTAAATATGTGTAGTTAATACCTAAACTTAACCTTATGAAATGTAACATTTGCAACAACTTCAAAATTTGACATTGGAGAAATATGTATGAATGTCGTGAGACTAAGAGCTAGCTTGTTACCTGTATAAAAGACACCTGTCCACAAAAGCAATCAATCAATCAGATTCCAAACTCTCCACCATGGTCAAGACCAAAGAGCTCCAAGGCTGGAATGGGCTACAAGACCATCGGCAAGCAGCTTGGTGAGAAGGTGACAACAGTTGGTGTGATTATTCGCAAATGGAAGAAACACAAAAGAAACACTGTCAATCTCCCTTGGCCTGGGGCTCCATACAAGATCTCACCTCGTGGAGTTGCAATGATCATGAGAACGGTGAGGAATCAGCCCAGAACTACACGGGAGGATCTTGTCAATGATCTCAAGGCAGCTGGGACCATAGTCACCAAGAAAACAATTGGTAACACACTACGCCGTGAAGGACTGAAATCCTGCAGCACCCGCAAGGTCCCCCTGGTCAAGAAAGCACATATACATGCCCGTCTGAAGTTTGCCAATGACCATCTGAATGATTCAGAGGACAACTGGGTGAAAGTGTTGTGATCAGATGACACCAAAATGGAGCTCTTTGGCATTAACTCAACTCGCCGTGTTTGGAGGAGGAGGAATGCTGCCTATGACCCCAAGAACACCATCCCCACTGTCAAACATGGAGGTGGAAACATTATGCTTTGGGGGGGGGGGGGGTTCTGCTAAGGGGACAGTACAACTTCACCGCATCAAAGGGATGATGGACGGGGCCATGTACCATCAAATCTTGGGTGAGAACCTCCTTCCTTCAGCCATTGCATTGAAAATGGGTTGTGGATGGGTATTTCAGCATGACAATGACTCAAAACACACGACCAAGGCAACAAAGGAGTGGCTCAAGAAGAAGCACAGATCCTGGAGTGGCCTAGCCAGTCTCCAGACCTTAATCCCATAGAAAACCTGTGGAGGGAGCTGAAGGTTCGAGTTTCCAAAAGTCAGCCTCGAAACCTTAGTGACTTGGAGAAGATCTGCAAAGCGGAGTGGGACAAAATCTGGTGGCCAACTACAAGAAACGTCTGACCCCTGGGATTGCCAACAAGGGTTTTGCCACCAAATACTAAGTAATGTTTTGCAGAGGGGTCAAATACTTATTTCCCTCATTAAAATGCAAATCAATTTATAACATTTTTAACATGCGTTTTTCTGGATTTTTTTGTTGTTATTCTGTCTCTCACTGTTCAAATAAACCTACCATTAAAATTATAGATGGATAATTTCTTTGTCAGTGGGCAAATGTACAAAATCAGCAGGGGATCAAATCCTTTTCCCCCTCACTGTATGTACAGATACTGTAGGCAGTCCTGGCTCTCAAGAGAAGACAGGCTATGTGCACACTGCCTACAAAATGAGATGGAAACTAAGCTGCACTTCCTAACCTCCTTTTGTGAGTGTAATGTTAACTGTCATTTTGAATTGTTTATTTCCCTTTAGTTTATTATCTATTTCACTTGCTTTTGCAATGTTAACATAATGTATGTTTCCCATGCAAATAAAGCCCTTTGAATTTAATTTAATAGATATATATAGAGAGAGAGAGCAAGAGATAGATACTGTAGAGAGATATAGAGAGAGCGATACAGTAGAGAGATATAGAGAGAGATACAGTAGAGTGAGAGAGATACAGTAGAGAGAGCGAGAGAGAGAGACAGAGAGTTACAGTATTGAGATAGCAGAGAAATGTGTATAGAGGGAGAGAGAGGGAGAGAGAGCGAGAGATACAGTAGAGAGAGAGCAAGAGAGATGTATGTATAGAGAGGGAGAGAGAGAGCGAGATACAGTAGAGAGATATAGAGAGAGATACAGTAGAGAGATATAGAGAGAAATACAGTAGAGAGAGAGAGCAAGAGAGATATATGTATAGAGAGGGAGAGAGAGAGAGATACAGTAGAGAGAGAGAGAGATATGTATAGAGAGGGAGAGAGAGAGAGATACAGTAGAGAGATATAGAGAGAGATACAGTAGAGAGAGCAAGAGAGATATATGTATAGAGAGGGAGCGAGAGACGAGAGATACAGTAGAGATATAGAGAGAGATACAGTAGATAGATATAGAGAGAAATACAGTAGAGAGAGAGATATACAGTAGAGAGAGAGAGAGAGAGATACAGTAGAGAGAGCAAGAGAGAGAGACAGAGAGTTACAGTATTGAGATAGTAGAGAAATGTGTATAGAGGGAGAGAGAGGGAGAGAGAGCGAGAGACAGTAGAGAGAGAGCAAGAGAGATGTATGTATAGAGAGGGAGAGAGAGAGCGAGAGATACAGTAGAGAGATATAGAGAGAGCGAGATAGAGTAGAGAGAAAGAGAGAGATACAGTAGAGAGAGAGAGAGAAAGAGAGAGAAATCTTACCAGGTTGGCCAGGATGTAGTGGTAACTCTTAGCATTCTTCCCGTGTTCGACGATCTGGAACACAGAGAAAAACTTGACTTTAGGATGGACATGACTGGGGAGGGGCTTGTGTGTGTGCGTGTGTGTGTGTTCAGTACACTGTACCCATGTAGTGACCTTGGCCAGGGCAGAAGAGACACCAACTAGGATAAGACATTGTAACAGCAGTGACTCTCAAATATGAATATTCAGTATAATCATTCCTGTAGTCTCATCCCATGCATACAAATATACATCACAAAATCCATTCAAACATGACTTCATCACACCAAATGTAACATGCATTGGTCAGAAAATCCATTCAAACATGACTTCATCACACCAAATGTAACATGCATCGGTCAGAAAATCCATTCAAACGTTCTGAATCAAAACATTTTTTGTTGTTGCTCATATTACTTTCTTTGTAAATTCAAAAAACACTAATATTTTGTGAGAACTGGTGCGTCCTCTCCTTTAACGTCAAACTAAGCATGTAACTGTGTTGAGAGTCAATGATCTACAAGTCATTTTACATGCCGAACAACCCCAAGGGAATATCAGTAGTCTAGTCAAAAGACGCACTGGCCCAGCTTCGCATGCTGACCAATCTGAGGTAGGCGGCCTGTCCCTGATCTGATACGGCACCTTCAGCATTCATATGTTAAAATGGCTTGCGTGACATTAGGCTTTATTAGTTGTCGTGTCTTTGGCTATGCCGGATTAATTGATATGACATGCTATTCTATAAATCCTTTCTCTGAAATGAATATTACCTGATTGAGTTAATCATGTAAATGTAATTAACTAGAAAGTCGGGGCACCACAAAATAATATTTATAGAGCTGTTATCTTCCGAATAAACTCTTAAAGACCTAGTAATATTTTACATCAATAGCAGTCAGTATTAATCGTCACCTTATTTCAGTCTCATCTGAAAGTTGTAAAATCTTGGTTATCTTCACGAAACCTGTGTAACAACTTGAATCAGCAATACAAAACTGGGTTTAATTATTTATTTACTAAATACCTAACTAATCACACAGAATTACATATACACAGAACGAATCATACCTTGATTACAAATTATGTCATAAAGGAAAACGTCCCTAGCGGATGGAACAGATATGACAGCTGGTTACACAAAGAAAAGGGGGCTGGGTTTGAGTGAAAAAGCGGGAAGACTGAGGAACAAAGGGAGAAGCTGTGCTATTGTAAATACAATATCCTATGCATTCTAAATTACCGCCCATTTGGAAAAGGAAAATGCAATAAATATTTACTCTGAGCTGCACTTCAATAGGTTGGTGGTAGATGGATGGCCGTGTTGCCCAACAGCGTCCTTTGAAGAGTGTCTCTGGTGGTGATAGGGAAACGTTGTAGTGCGTCGTTCGGTGGTAGAAGGATACTCTGTCTGTCCTCTCCTAGCCCACGTTTACAGCGGGCTAGGAGGTATCACTTCTGTAGCGAATACGAGTTCAAAGTTCATACCATTCGCGACCAAAGCTCATGCTGAGGTTGGCTTCGTTCTGTAGTTATTATCTGAATCCTTCTGACATCGGACTGTCATTCTAATGTACCCGGAACAGGAGGTTACATTTTCGTCAAGGTCTTATATAGTGGATGTCTCTTCACAGGGGACGGGCCACTGATTGAGCAGAGCCCTAACCTTATGAAAACCCAAATCTCTCATTTGGAGAGATGTTGAAATTTATGATGAATCTTTTCACAAGGTCATCCTGTCATCAGTTAGTATGTGGTAGCATTGCCTTTAAATTGTTTCGCTTTGGTCAAACGTTTTGGGTAGCCTTCCACAAGCTTCCCACAATAAGTTGGGTGAATTTTGGCCCATTCCTCCTGACAGAGCTGGTGTAACTGAGTCAGGTTTGTAGGCCTCCTTGCTCGCACATGCTTTTTCAGTTCTGCCCACACATTTTCTATAGGACTGAGGTCAGGGCGTTGTGATGGCCACTCCAAGACCTTGACTTTGTTGTCCTTAAGCCATTTTGACACAACTTTGGAAGAATGCTTGGGGTCATTGTCCATTTGGAAGACCCATTTGAGACCAAGCTTTAACTTCCTGACTGATGTCTTGAGATGTTGCTTCAATATATCCACATAATTTTCCCTCTTCGTGATGCCATCTATTTTGTGAAGTGCACCAGACCCTCTTGCAGCAAAGCACCCCCACAACATGATGCCGCCACCCCCGTGCTTAACGTTTGGGATCGTGTTCTTCGGCTTGCAAGCCTCCCCCTTTTTCCTCCAAACATAACAATGGTCATTATGGCCAAACAGTTCTATTTTTGTTTCATCAGACCAGAGGACATTTCTCTAAAAAGTACAATCTTTGTCCCCATGTGCAGTTGCAAACCGTAGTCTGGCTTTTTTATGGAGGTTTTAGAGCAGTGGCTTCTTCCTAGCTGAGCGGCCTTTCAGGTTATGTCGATATAGGACTCGTTTTACTGTGGATATAGATACTTTTGTACCTGTTTCCTCCAGCATCTTCACAAGATCCTTTGCTGTTGTTCTGGGAATGATTTGCACTTTTCGCACCAAAGTACGTTCATCTCTAGGAGACAGAAAGCTTCTCCTTCCTGAGCGGTATGATGGCTGCGTGGTCCCATGGTGTTTATACTCATGCACTATTGTTTGTACAGATGAACATGGTACCTTCAGGCGTTTGGAAATTACTCCCAAGGATGAACCAGACTTGTGGAGGTCTACAATTTTTTTTCTGAAGTCTTGGCTGATTTCTTTAGATTTTCCCATGATGCCAAGCAAAGAGGAACTGAGTTTGAAGGTAGGTCTTGAAATACATCCACAGGTACACCTCGAATTGACTCAAATGATGTCAATTAGCCTATCAGAAGCTTCTGAAGCCATGACATCATTTTCTGGAACTTTCCAAGCTGTTTAAAGGCACAGTCAACGTAGTGTATGTTAACCTCTGACCCACTGGAATTGTGATACAGTGAATTATAAGTGAAATAATCTGTCTGTAAACAATTGTTGGAAAAATTACTTTTGTCATGCACAAAGTAGATATCCTAACCGACTTGCCAAAACTTTGTTTGTTATGAAGAAATTTGTGGAATGGTTTAAAAACGAGTTTTTATGACTCTAAGTGTATTAAAACTTCCGACTTCAACTGTATTCAACTGTGCTGTTGAAAATGGTGTTTTACTGGAATAAAAGTAATCTTTCATCTGGCTATACAGAGCAGTAGTAATGGCATCTTTTTGTAGGCATTAACTCCGCAATGGTTTGTTGGATAAAGC
The DNA here is from genome assembly GCF_002021735.2 of Oncorhynchus kisutch. Taxonomy (NCBI): domain Eukaryota; kingdom Metazoa; phylum Chordata; class Actinopteri; order Salmoniformes; family Salmonidae; genus Oncorhynchus; species Oncorhynchus kisutch. Next base: position 52,472,676 of record NC_034192.2, on the reverse strand, counting down.
CTATGGGAAAATTTAGTTTTTGTTGGGTTTTTGGATAAACGCCATAAATAAGGTCTGTGGTTAACATAAGATCTTGTACATTTTGTTCTGTGAGATAATCTTCATCAACTAATGTCTCTTTTTGTGAATTTTGAATCATTTATGTAATCAAAACAAGCACATAAATCACATAAAGGCTTCATAATTCATAAAGGTCATGTTAACTAACTAGTTAGGGTAGTTTTGCTTTAAACCAGGGATGGGCAACTTAGTCTTCGAGGGCCGGAGTGCTGTCGTACTTCAAACCAAGTATGGAAATCCAGTCCTCGGGGGCCGGAGTGCTGTCGTACTTCAAACCAAGTATGGAAATCCAGTCCTCGGGGGCCGGAGTGCTGTCGTACTTTAAACCAAGTATGTAAACTCCAGTCCTCGGGGGCAGGAGTGCTGTCGTACTTTAAACCAAGTATGTAAACTCCAGTCCTCGGGGGCAGGAGTGCTGTCGTACTTTAAACCAAGTATGTAAACTCCAGTCCTCGGGGCCAGAGTGCTGTCGTACTTTAAAGCAGGTATGGGAAACTCCAGTCCTCGGGGCCAGAGTGCTGTCGTACTTTAAAGCAGGTATGGGAAACTCCAGTCCTCGGGGCCAGAGTGCTGTCGTACTTTAAACCAAGTATGTAAACTCCAGTCCTCGGGGCCAGAGTGCTGTCGTACTTTAAAGCAGGTATGGGAAACTCCAGTCCTCGGGGCCAGAGTGCTGTCGTACTTTAAACCAAGTATGTAAACTCCAGTCCTCGGGGGCCAGAGTGCTGTCGAACCGTAAAGCAGGTATGGGAAACTCCAGTCCTCGGGGCCAGAGTGCTGTCGTACTTTAAACCAAGTATGTAAACTCCAGTCCTCGGGGCCAGAGTGCTGTCGTACTTTAAACCAAGTATGTAAACTCCAGTCCTCGGGGACAGAGTGCTGTCGTACTTTAAACCAAGTATGTAAACTCCAGTCCTCGGGGGACAGAGTGCCGTCATACTTTAAAGCAGGTATGGGAAACTCCAGTCCTCTGGGGCAGGAGTGCTGTCGTACCGTAAAGCAGGTATGGGTAACTCCAGTCCTCGGGGGCCAGAGTGCTGTCACTCTTTATCCCTAGCAAACACAGCTGATTAAACTAATTGCATTCCAATCTAAAGATTAGTTGATTATTGGAGTCAGGTGTGTTAGCTGGGGCTGGGGAAAAACAGTGGGGATTCTGTAACCGACAGATCAAGTGGGAGTTCTGTAACTGACAGATCAAGTGGGAGTTCTGTAACCAACAGATCGAGTGGGAGTTCTGTAACTGACAGATTGAGTGGGATTTCTGTAACCGACAGATCGAGTGGGAGTTCTGTAACTGACAGAGAGAGTGGGGGTTCTGTAACCGACAGATCAAGGTGGAGTTCTGTAACTGACAGATCAAGTGGGGGTTCTGTAACTGACAGAGAGAGTGGGAGTTCTGTAACTGACAGAGAGAGTGGGGGTTCTGTAACCGACAGATCAAGTGGGAGTTCTGTAACTGACAGATCAAGTGGGGGTTCTGTAACTGACAGAGAGAGTGAGGGTTCTGTAACCGACAGATCAAGGTGGAGTTCTGTAACTGACAGATCAAGTGGGGGTTCTGTAACTGACAGAACGAGTGGGGGTTCTGTAACTGACAGAGAGAGTGGGGGTTCTGTAACTGACAGAGAGAGTGGGGGTTCTGTAACTGACAGAGAGAGTGGGGGTTCTGTAACTGACAGATCGAGTGGGGGTTCTGTAACTCATCATGGACTTTACATGACCTCACACATTCCCAACATATTTGCTTCCTCTGAGAGTCTCCCACACGTTTATATCCCCACTGTGTGTGTGTGTGTGTGTGTGTGTGTGTGTGTGTGTGTGTGTGTGTGTGTGTGTGTGTGTGTGTGTGTGTGTGTGTGTGTGTGTGTGTGTTGGGGTGTGTGTGTGTGTGTGTTGGGGTGTGTGTGTGTGTGTGTGTGTGTGTGTGTGTGTGTGTGTGTGTGTGTGTGTGTGTGTGTGTGTGTGTGTGTGTGTGTGTGTGTGTGTGTGTGTGTGTGTGTGTGTGTGTGTGTGTGTGTGTGCGTGTGCGTGTGTGTGTGTTGGGAGCAGGCTGGAGGGCATGGCAGACAGTTGCATTAGTTATTAAGGGTGACCCTAGCACAAGGCATGTCCTACAGCACAGCCTCCAGCAAGGAAAACACAGGAGAGGAGAGATGCTGATACCCAAGACACTGGGGGAACATGGTGGCCAAGATACAGTCACACTGGGGAAGATGATGGCCAAGATACAGTCACACTGGGGGAAGATGATGGCCAAGATACAGTCACACTGGGGAAGATGATGGCCAAGATACAGTCACACTGGGGAAGATGATGGCCAAGATACAGTCACACTGGGGGAAGATGATGGCCAAGATACAGTCACACTGGGGGAAGATGATGGCCAAGATACAGTCACACTGGGGGAAGATGATGGCAAGATACAGTCACACTGGGGAAGATGATGGCCAAGATACAGTCACACTGGAGGAAGATGATGGCCAAGATACAGTCACACTGGGGAAGATGATGGCCAATATACAGTCACACTGGGGGAAGATGATGGCCAAGATACAGTCACACTGGGGAATATGATGGCCAAGATACAGTCACACTGGGGAAGATGATGGCCAAGATACAGTCACACTGGGGAAGATGATGGCCAAGATACAGTCACACTGGGGAAGACACATGGACAGTGTGCTAGCGTAGTTTCCATGAGGCCCCAACTGGCCCCAACTTTCACAATAAACACTAAAATCTCTGTAGTCCTTATGCGCGTCCCAAATGCTTTTCCCTATAATTCACCACTTTTGAACCTATGGCCCTCGCGCAGCGTGTCCTGTTAGAAAATAAAGGTCCACTCTCTTGACATAAACCTTTATGAATCAAAGATTCTGTTGTGGCTATTCATGTTCTATATTTGAAGGGGCCTCATTCATATATCCTCTGACATTATCTGGTGAGAATTTGGGTCTGTGTATTGGGTGAAGATACCTGCGGGTTTAGAGGGTGACGGGGCAGTGTGTGTGTGTCTGTGTGTCTGTGTGTGTGAGTGTGTAAAACACAGGCTGCTATAGAGGCAGAGAGCCGGGAGCAGACCTCTGTGATGGATGGAGTCTGTCTGAGCTGAGAACCGCTGTGGCTCCGCTGCTGTAAACTGGTGAGAAGTGATGCAACTACCTTAACTGTGGGCACCAGGTCATCAATAACACTCACACACACCAGACACTGTCTTCACACAGCTAGAGCCAAGCGTTGGAGGAGAGAGAGAGGACACTGTCTTCACACAGCTAGAGTCAAGCGTTGGAGGAGAGAGAGGGGACACTGTCTTCACACAGCTAGAGTCAAGCGTTGGAGGAGAGAGTTGGAGGAGTTGGAGGAGAGAGAGGGGACACTGTCTTCACACAGCTAGAGCCAAGCGTTGGAGGAGAGAGAGGGGACACTGTCTTCACACAGCTTGAGCCAAGCGTTGGAGGAGAGAGTTGGAGGACTTGGAGGAGAGAGAGGGGACACTGTCTTCACACAGCTAGAGCCAAGCGTTGGAGGAGAGAGAGGGGAAAGAGGTCTCAGGCTCTTTCTGTTTTTATGTGTGTGTGGGAGGGGGAAGGACGCATATGTGTGGTGGAGTGGTGCGTGTGTGTGTGTGTGTGTATGCGTGTGTGTCATTAATTGCTATGCCAGGATACACCCTTCCCAGGCAGCAGCAGCGTGGTGAGTAAGTGTTTCTCTACAGCTCAAAATGTCAACCTAACCGTATCTATATCTCCTGTCTCTAATACACTGAGACTAATACAGTACACTGGCCGACTGCTGCCTGGGAGGAACCTCTTATCCACAGTTTGGCCTTTATTATCAATAATCTTGCCCTGTAGGTAGCTCTACAAACTGGACACTATCTGGCACAGCCAGAAAGTCAAACTCTGAAACCCTAACTAACCCTAACCACACCATGTGCCTTAATGCCTTAATAACAAACTTGTATGTCATTTGTAAATACGGATACAATTGTTAAATTACGAGCCTAGTAGGTTTATCCACGGAAAAAGGCAGGAACCTTCCTGCTAGCCATGATTGGCTGAGATAACGGATGGGTTGAATATGCTGAGAGATGAGTTCAGATTGGTAGCCACGTAGCACGTTTCTGTCTATAACATGAGATGCTCAGTATGTGTAGATAATCCTTTCTACTACATTAAAAAATATATATATAACTGCAAAAGCGTTTCTACAGCTCTCAACAACATTGCTGCCCTGAATTTAGCAAGCGCTATCGACAAAGATCAGTGGGAAAACATTGTGATGGACGACATGAACCAGAGTGACTTGACACAACAACAGGCCAAACAAGCTGTAGCTCGCTACAAACCAAACAGAAGAGACACGCTGCCGTGAAGCCTTCATCCATGTATACGGGTCATTTTCAGATATTATACATTTCAAATCTTGTCAAAGTTGTTTTTCTGCAGGTTAAAGGGTACGGTTAGCTAGCTAGCCAACGTTAGCTTGCTGGCTCGCTAGCTAACATTAAGTGTGCGATCTGTATATTTACATTATACATATCTCAGGAAACCATTTGCATTGCATAGCTAGCTAACATTGAACCTAGTCGAAGGAATTGTCTGTGGAGCTCCGTGAAAGGATTGTGCTGAGCCACAGATCTGGGGAAGGGTACCAAACAATGTTTGCAGCATTGAAGGTCTCCAAGAACACAGTGGCCTCCATCATTCTTAAATGGAAGAAGTTGAGCAATTGGGGGAGAAGGGCCTTGGTCAGGGAGCTGACTAAGAACCCAATGGTCACTCTGACCAAGCTCGAAAGTTCCTCTGTGGAGATGGGAGAACCTTCCAGAAGGACAACCATCTCTGCAGCACCCCAACAATCAGGCCATTATGATAGAGTGGCCAGATGGAAGACACAGTTAAAGGCACATGACAGCCCGCTTGGAGATTGCCAAAAGGCACTTAAAGACTCTCAGACCATGAGAAACAAAAATCTCTGGTTTAATGAAACCAATATTGAACTCTATGGCCTGAATGCCAAGCGTCACGTCTCGAGGAAACCTGGCACCCTCCTTACGGTGAAGTATGGTGCCGGCAGCATCATGCTGTGGGGTTGTTTTTATGCGGGAGGGACTGGGAGACTAGTCATAATTGAGGAAAAGATCAACGGAGCAAAGTAGAGAGAGATCCTTCCAACATTACAACGACCCTAAGCACACACGTAAGAAAATGCAGGAGTGGCTTCGGGACAAGTCTCTGAATGTCTTTGAGTGGCCCAGCCAGAGCCCGGACTTGAACCCGATCGAACATCTCTGGAGAGACCTGAAAATAGCTGTGCAGCGAATCTCCCCATCCAACCTGACAGAACTTGAGAGGATCTGCAGAGAAGATTGGGAGAAACTCCCCAAGTACAGGTGTGCCAGGCTTGAAGTGTCATACCCAAGAAGACTTGAGGCTACAATCACTGCCAAAAGGTGCTTCACCAAAGTACTGAGTAAAGGGTCTGAATACTTAAATGTGATATTTCTGTTTGCTTTGTCATTATGGAGTATTGTGTGTAGATCTGATAGGGAAAAAATACAAATGAATCAATTTTAGAATAAGTCTGTAAAGTAACAAAATATGTAAAAAGTAAAGGGGTCTGAATACTTTCCAAATGCACTGTAGGCCAAGGACTACATCACTGTATTTTTACCTGGAGTTGTTCCTACTACTTTCAAACACTTTGTTTTGAAATCTTTGGTTGTTTACTATACTACCTTACTCACTCTTTTTAGCACATGGCCTCAGATGTGAATCCTTAAATAGATGGGTGGGGCTAAGGCTTAAGAGGGTGTGAATGATGCTGAATGGGTGTACACAAAGAAGTGCTCTCCAGTAGGTGTACCAAAACATTAATGAACCATTTTATCAAAGTGGAGTTACAAGTTTATCAACTTTTAAAGCAGAATTACTTTCCCATTGTTCCTCAACTGAGGTCACATATAAGCCTATTTTGACTTTACAGCTGGCCTATCTAGCGGAAAATGCTCAGTTCTGCCTCCACGGCAAGATTCATGACAATAAACGTCAACCTGTCTCTCTTACCTTCTCTTCTCTCTCTTTATTACTCTCTGTCTTTGTTAATTATTTCTCACGTGCAACAGAGTGATGCTTTCTCAAATGTCTGGATTCAAGTCATTCACAGAAAGCCAAAGTATAACGACCCAAATCATGCCTACTTTTTTCATCTGACAGGCATTTTTATGTGGCACAGTTCTGACCAAACCAGGTCTGGCAAAGTTCTGGCTTATGTATGGTAGCTGCTTACCATTTTTGCCATTGCTGGCCCACTACTAGCGATGCAGATGACTCCTGCAATGTCACAGTCTCGTTACCGTTTTGAGGGTTGAGGTGAGTCTCTCTATCTTGTTACCTTTTTTAGGATGGAGGTGAGTCTTTCGGTCTCACAGTCGATGATGATCTGTCCCTCCTTCCTCTTGTCCAGGTCTTGGAACACCTTGAGGAACGAGGTCTCCGTCATGGTCTCCACGTTGACAGACGTCACCAGCCAGCTCCTCTCAGCAGCCGTGTCCAGGACCTTCTGCAGCACAGACAGGCCTACAGTTCAGGGGCAAAGGTCATGGGTTAGAGGTGAACTATGGCTGTGTTCCAAAAGGCATCCTATTCCCTGGTGCCCTGGTGCAGTACATGGTGAATAGGGTGCCATTTTGGATGCATCGTATGACATCATTTACACTGTATGACTGACATATCTTAGAAACCAAGCATCTTCTCCACTAAGCCCAAGAAGCACCTTTCCCACTAAGCCCAAGAAGCATCTTTCCCACTAAGCCCAAGAAGCATCTTTCCCACTAAGCCCAAGAAGCACCTTTCCCACTAAGCCCAAGAAGCATCTTTCCCACTAAGCCCAAGAAGCATCTTTCCCACTAAGCCCAAGAAGCATCTTTCCCACTAAGCCCAAGAAGCACCTTTCCCACTAAGCCCAAGAAGCACCTTTCCCACTAAGCCCAAGAAGCACCTTTCCCACTAAGCCCAAGAAGCACCTTTCCCACTAAGCCCAAGAAGCACCTTTCCCACTAAGCCCAAGAAGCATCTTGCCCACTAAGCCCAAGAAGCATCTTTCCCACTAAGCCCAAGAAGCATCTTTCCCACTAAGCCCAAGAAGCACCTTTCCCACTAAGCCCAAGAAGCATTTTGCCCACTAAGTCCAAGAAGCATCTTGCCCAATAAGACCTATCCATCAATAACAAAGCTTTCATGCTAACATAGACCTGTCCATCATAAGACTTTCTCTGACAGCCCAGCGATGTAATATATGATTAGCGGCTCCAGAGGGACAGTTCATTATAACGACTGGGATGCCATGTACAGATATGTTGTTACAGCACTTGGTGTTACTCTGAATAATCACTCCACACACACACATACACACACACACACACACACACACACACACACACACACACACACACACACACACACACACACACACACACACACACACACACACACACACACATGCACGTGCACAAACAAATGCGCACCACACACACCAGGGCGACCACAGGCATAAGCGACATAAGTGGCTGCTTAGGGCCCCTGGCCGCAAGGGGCCCCCGACCATTTTTTTATACATGTTTTTTTTTTGTAACTCAATTGGGGTCTCAACTTACTATTTAGAGTTAAAATCGTAGAATACAGAAGGTACCATTTCAAAATGTGGTTGTGCATCAGCAGTTTTTCTCTTATGTCAGTCACTGAGACTCACTCAAGTAGCCCATTTCAGCTAACATTTTTTAGATTGGAAGTTTGTCTAGCCAGCTGTCTAAACTTGTAGTAATCATGACCGAATCCCGGCAACGCAGGGCACATGTCCAGAAGCCCTAACCTCCATTGGTCACCCATTGTTTATGTTAGTCATTGTCACTCAGATATCTTATTAACATGGCATAAGTCATACAAAATGTGTAGAATTGCAGGGAAATAGCTGTAAAACTGTTATTTTTTCTCTTCCCCATGGCAACGTGTAGAATTGCATGACGTGTTACAAAACGGCTAGATTTTCTATTTGCTCCGTTGTGTAGAATTGCAGGACCACTAAAATGATTTGCCGCGAGGTGGGGTACCCCTAACTAAATCTCACTAAGGGCCCCCAAAAGGCTAGGGCTGGCCCTGCACACACACACAGACACAGACAGTCCCTCAGAGGCACCAATTACATCCAGGCCACTCCATTAAGCTGTCCCCATAGGCTGCTAATGCACTAAAGGATCATGGGGGAACCGGCTAGGGAACCAATGGGCTCGCGGCTCAGAACAGGGACAGGAAATAAGAGGCCATTAGGGAACACATCGATCATGGCTGCAGATTTACAGTGTGGGAGGCACACACACACACAGTATCATATTAGACCAATCAAAATCCTCCTGGGAGGGGACAGACAGTTATTCCAGAAGGTAAACAAAGCTTTTACCAACTGCAGAGCGGCGGCCATTACTAAACCAAATACCGAATTATAACAATTACATTATAAGCTAAGCTAATACATGAAGCTGTATTCCACACAGCCAGTCACAACTGCACTAGAGAGAATCATCAAAAATGGCATATGACCCTCTTTACATATTTCACATGCCATATTTGCAGCAGGGTTGTTGGTGTGTGTCTAACTAGGCAGAATTATGTTGAAAGGTGATAGATGCCTGGCTCCGTTGGATGGTTTGGAGGAGATGTTGAGAAGTGGTTTAAAAGGGGTTGGTGACACCTGATAAATACAATGTGTCAAATCACATAAATCATTTGAGAAATCGGACATAGCTTTAGTTCAGTGGGCAAATACAGTCCAGTGGTGTTCAGAATACTTGGTTTCAAACCCAGCAGCCAGTCACATTAAACCATTGACTGCTATGGACAGCAGAGAACCCCATAGACGGAGCTTCTGCTTTCAGGACCATGGTCAACTCCTCTGTTTCAGAGTGGTTTGTTTCAGGCCAACTAACCGCTCTGAAACTACAGGACCATGGTCAACTCCTCAGACAGAAAACACTCTTTTCCTTTCTATCTTTTTTCTTCTCAACCTTCTGTTGTTGTGGTGTGATTCCAGGACCATGGCCAGCTCCCTAGAGCTCAATCTCACAATCTGCAGTCTGCACCCCTTTTCCACAAGAACACACACAATTATTCCTGTCTGCCCCCTACCTGTCTGCCCCCTACTCCCTGAAATAGAACAAGGAGGTTGAATCGGGAAACACAAATCTGAGTCTGCCCACCATGAAAAGAACCCTCATAAGAACTAATAATGGAATCTGGCCCTCATAAGAACTAATAACGGAATCTGGCCCTCAAAATAACTAATAATGGAATCTGGCCCTCATAAGAACTAATAATGGAATCTGGCCCTCAAAATAACTAATAATGGAATCTGGCCCTCAAAATAACTAATAATGGAATCTGTCCCTCAAAAGAACTAATAATGGAATCTGGCCCTCATGTGAACTAATAATGGAATCTGGCCCTCATAAGAACTAATAATGGAATCTGGCCCTCATGTGAACTAATAATGGAATCTGGCCCTCATAAGAACTAATAACGGAATCTGGCCCTCAAAATAACTAATAATGGAATCTGGCCCTCATAAGAACTAATAATGGAATCTGGCACTCATAAGAACTAATAATGGAATCTGGCCCTCATGTGAACTAATAATGGAATCTGGCCCCCATAAGAACTAATAATGGAATCTGGCCATCATGTGAACTAATAATGGAATCTGGCGCTCATAAGAACTAATAATGGAATCTGGCCCTCAAAATAACTAATAATGGAATCTGGCCCTCATAAGAACTAATAATGGAATCTGGCCCTCATAAGAACTAATAATGGAATCTGGCCCTCATAAGAACTAATAATGGAATCTGGCCTTCATAAGAACTAATAATGGAATCTGGCCCTCAAAATAACTAATAATGGAATTTGGCCCTCATAAGAACTAATAATGGAATCTGGCCCTCATAAGAACTAATTGGACTAACACATGGAGAGGCCGACACGTGGGAGGAGAGAGAGACAGATCATTTTATTTATTTGTATTCACTAAAAAGGGCCATTTTGTGAATATTGTTTATGAGGGTGTTAATGGACGTGAACATTTCTTTTCACTGTTTCCAGGCATCTGAAAATAAAAAGAGACACACTGTAGAAGTTAACAGCTGATGCTCAGTAACACATCTACACAGATGTTATCTGGGGAGAAAATAGTTTTAAAATCCCTGCGACTGCAGGAAAATTGCAACACTCAGAGATTTATCTTTATGTTCACTCTGTGCATACCAAATGGCACCCTATTCCCTTTATTGTGCACTACTGTAGGAAATAGAGTGCAATTTGGAAAGGAGACTTTCCAGTTAAAGCGCTTAAAAAAGTAATATTTATAAAGAGGAGTTCTGAATGTATCTGTAGCTTTTGGGCTGTGATGGAAGATGGTAATATGAAGAAGGATGTGCTCAAAATCAACAAAGATGCTTCTTGTGTCAAGGTAATGAAATGTGTGCAACAATAAATACCTGCATGAACACAATGACCCATGCAAGCATTCACGCACAAACGTACGCACGCATTCTCACACACACACACACACACACACACACACACACACACACACACACACACACACACACACACACACACACACACACACACACACACACACACACACACACACACACACACACACACACACACACACACACACACACACACACACACACCTGCATAAATGTATGGATACCATAATCTCTCCCCCAGGCATTCAACTTTAATCCACATTCAGGCCTGCATAGCAATGGATGGTGACTCCCAGACCAGTCTACCAAAGAGAGAGCCCTGCTGGGGGACTAAACACAGACTGCTATAATCTACACTGACAAAGCTGCCTGTCTGTATACCTCTATTTAGCCTTGTGATAGGGAACAAAGTGCCATCGACAACGGCCTGAAGACACACAGTTGCACAGGCACACACATACGCACACACACACACTATAACCGAACAAACACCAATTTTTCTTACAGGCTTAAAATAACCCTTTGGACAAGGCAGCTGGAGAATAGTATCCAGGCAACAGGAGGCAATATGGATGATGATATGGATTCCAGAACTCTCCATCCCACCGCTCAATTACACACGCACACACACACACACACACACACACACACACACACACACAAACACACAAACAAACACACACACACATACACACACACACACACACACACACACACACACATGCGTGCACACACACACGCCAACACACAAACAGCAGGGTTAATGGCAATGCAGTCCCTCACTGGCCGATAAAGGGATCATGCGAGATAAAAACATCACTGGGACATGCATGGCGCTCTAGCTATCATGGCTTCTATGAATCACAAGGATCAGTCCTCTGTGTGAAACCCCCTCTGTCACAGTCCTGTTGTGTGTCCAGACAGACTGACAGAGTGACAGTTTATCAAGGTCTCACAGTTGTCATTAAACTGGCTTTATTTCAGAGAGTGTAACATCACTCAGCAGTCATAGCACACACAAAGAGACATGCACGCAAACAAGAATGCATACACACACAAATACATAAACACGTAGGCATGCACACACACACTGCCAGCGTATGCAGAGTTTAGTGTAGCTTGACAGTTATGCTCTGAAACACACAACACCTGAGACAGATGGCAATGCATTATAGGTAGGCTACAGCTGATTGGCTGGGAGGGGAGTATGGGAGGAGGGGAGGGGAGGTGAAAAGAGGGGAGAGACCGGGAGGAGAGGAGGAGAGAGGAGGCGAGAGACTGGGAGGAGAGGAGGCGAGAGACTGGGAGGATAGGAGGGGAGAGGAGGGGAGGGAAGGCGAGAGACTGGGAGGAGAGGAGGAGAGAAGAGGTGAGAGACTGGGAGGAGAGGAGGGAAGAAACTGGTAGGAGAGGAGGGGAGAGGCTGGGAAGAGAGGAGTGGAGAGACTGGTGGAGTGGAGGGGAGAAACTGGTAGGAGAGGAGGGGAGAGGAGGGGAGAGACTGGGAAGAGAGGAGTGGAGAGACGGGGAGAGAGTGGGAGACGGGGAGGAGAGGGGGGGAGAAACTGGGGGGAGGGGAGAGGAGGGGAGAGACTGGGAGGAGAGGAGTGGAGAGATGGGGAGAGACTGGGAGGAGAGGAGGGGAGATGAGGGGAGAGACTGGGAGGAGAGGAGGAGAGAGGCAGGGCAGAGTCTGTGAGGAGAGGAGGGAAGAAACTGGTAGGGAGAGGAGGGGAGAGACGGGAAGAGAGGAGTGGAGAGACTGGTGGAGTGGAGGGGAGAAACTGGTAGGAGAGGAGGGGAGAGGAGGGGAGAGACTGGGAGGACAGGAGGGGAGAGACTGGGAGTAGAGGAGGGGAGATGAGGGGGAGAAACTGGGAGTAGAGGAGGGGAGAGACTGGGAGGAAAGGAGACGAGAGAAGGGGAGAGACTGGGAGGAGATGAGGGGAGAGGGGAGGGCGAGAGACTGGGAGGAGAGGAGGGGAGATACTGGGAGGAGTGGAGGGGAGAGAAGGGGAGAAACTGGGAGTAGAGGAGGGGAGAGAACTGGGAGGAGAGGAGGGGAGGAGACTGGGAGGACAGGAGGGGAGAGACTGGGAGTAGAGGAGGGGAGATGAGGGGGGAGAAACTGGGAGTAGAGGAGGGGAGAGGAGGCGGGGAGGGAGGGAGAGGAGGGGAGAGACTGAGGAGAGGAGGGAGAGAGACTGGGAGGATAGGAGGGGAGAGAAGGGGAGAAACTGGGAGTAGAGGAGGGGAGAGACTGGGAGGAGAGGAGGGGAGAGAGACTGGGAGGACAGGAGGGGAGAGCCTGGGAGTAGAGGCGGGGGGAGGGGAGAGAGAGGGGGAGAGAGCGGAGAGACTGGGAGGAGAGGCGGGGGAGAGGCGGCGAGAGACTGGGCGGAGAGGAGAGGGGGGGAGACTGGGAGGAGAGGAGGGAGAGACTGGGAGGAGTGGAGGGGAGAGGAGGGGGAGAAACTGGGTATAGGAGGCGAGAGACTGGGAGGAGATAAGGGGAGAGACTGGGAGGAGAGAAGGGGAGAGACAGGGAGGAGAGAAGGGGAGAGACTGGGAGGAGGAGAGAGGAGGGGAGAGACTGGGAGGAGAGAAGGGGAGAGACTGGGAGGAGAGAAGGGAGAGACTGGGAGGAGAGAAGGGGTGAGACTGGGAGGAGAGAAGGGGAGAGACTGGGAGGAGAGAAGGGGAGAGACTGGGAGGAGTGGAGGGGAGAACTGGGAGTAGGGAGGGGAGAATGGGAGGATGCGGGAGAGAAGGGGAGAGAGGGAGGAGTGGAGGGGAGAAACTGGGAGGAGTGGAGGGGAGAGTGCGGAGTAGGGAGAGAAACTGGGAGTATTCGAGGGGAGAAATAGGGAGGAGAGTGGAGGGAGGAGAAATGGGAGTAGAGGAGGGGAGAAACTGGGAGGACTGGAGAGGAGAAATGGTAGGAGTGGAGTGGAGAGACTGGGAGGAGTGGAGGGTAGACACTGGGAGGAGAGGAGGGGAGAGACTGGGAGGATAGGAGGGGAGAGACTGGGAGTAGTGGAGGGGAGAGATGGGAGGAGAGAAGGGGAGATACTGGGAGGAGAGGAGGGGGGAGAGTAGCGGAGAAACTGGGAGGAGGGGGAGAGACTGGGAGGAGTGGAAGGGAGAAACTGGGAGGAGTGGAGGGGAGAGTAGCGGAGAAACTGGGAGTATAGGAGGGGAGAAATAGGGAGGAGTGGAAGGGAGAAAACTGGGAGTAGAGGAGGGGAGAGACTGGGAGGAGAGAAGGGATAACTGGGAGGAGTGGAGAGGAGAAATTGGTAGGAGTGGAAGTGGAGAGACTGAGAGGAGTGGAGGGGAGAGGAGGGCAGAGTCTGTGAGGAGAGGAGGGGAGAGACTGGGAGGACAGGAGGGGAGAGACTGGGAGGAGAGGAGGGGAGATGAGGGGAGAGACTGGGAGGAGAGGAAGGGAGAGGAGGGCAGAGTCTGTGAGGAGAGGAGGGGAGAGACTGGGAGGACAGGAGGGGAGAGACTGGGAGTAGAGGAGGGGAGATGAGGGGAGAAACTGGGAGTAGAGGAGGGGGAGGACTGGGAGGAAGGAGAGGAGAGAAGGGGAGAGACTGGAAGGAGATGAGGGGAGAGGAGGCGAGAGACTGGGAGGGAGCGGAGGGGAGAGAATGGGAGGAGGGAGGGGAGAGGAGGGGAAGAAACTAGGAGTAGAGGAGGGGAGAGACTGGGAGGAAAGGAGAGGAGAGGAGAGAAGGGGAGAGTCTGGGAGGAGAGGAGGGGAGATGAGGGAAGAGCCTGGGAGGAGAGGAGGGGAGAGGAGGGGGATGAGACTGGGAGGAGAGGAGGGGAAGAGACTAGAGGAGAGGAGGGGTGAGACTGGGAGGAGTGGAGGGGAGAAGAGGAGAGAAACTGGGTGTAGAGGAGGGGAGAGACTGGGAGGATAGGAGGGGAGAGAAGGGGAGAAACTGGAAGTAGAGGAGGGGAGAGACTGGGAGGAGAGGAGGGGAGTAGGAGGCGAGAGACTGGGAGGAGAGGAGGGGAAGAGAAACTGGGAGGAGAGGAGGGGAGAGACTGGAGGAGTGGAGGGGAGAGGAGGTGAGAAACTGGCGTATAGGAGGCGAGAGACTGGGAAGAGAGAAGGGGAGAGACTGGCGAGGAGAGAAGGGAGAGACAGGGAGAGAGACGGGGAGAGACAGGGAGGAGAGAAGGGGGAGAGAGACTGGGAAGAGAGAAGGGGAGAGACTGGAGGAGAGAAGGGGAGAGACTGGGAGGAGAGAAGGGGTGAGACTGGGAGGAGAGAAGGGAGAGACTGGAGGAGGAGAAGGGGAGAGACTGGGAGGAGTGGAGGGGAAGAAACTGGAGTAGAGAAGGGGAGAATGGGAGGAGGGAAGGGAGAGACTGGGAGGAGAGGAGGGGAGAAATGGGAGGATTGGAGGGGAGAGACTGGGAGGAGAGGAGGGGGAGGAGGGGAGAAACTGGGAGTAGAGGAGGGGAGAGACTGAGAGGAGAGAAGGGGAAGAGACTGGGAGGAGAGGAGGGGAGAGTAGCGTAGAAACTGGGAGGAGAGGAGGGGAGAGACTGGGAGAGTGGAGGGGAGAGGAGGGGAGAGACTGGGAGGAGATAAGGGGAGAGACTGGGAGAGAGAAGGGGAGAGACAGGGAGGAGAGAAGGGGAGAGACTGGGAGGAGAGAAGGGGAGATGACTGGGAGGAGAGAAGGGGAGAGGACTGGGAGGAGAGAAGGGGAGAGACTGGGAGGAGAGAAGGGGTGAGACTGGGAGGAGAGAAGGGAGAGACTGGAGGAGAGAAGGGGAGAGACTGGGAGGAGGGGAGAAACTGGGAGTAAGAGGAGGGGAGAATGGGAGGAGAGAAGGGGAGAGACTGGGAGGAGAGGAGGGGGAAACTGGGAGGAGTGGAGGGGAGAGTAGCGGAGAAACTGGAGAGTCTTCGAGGGGAGAAATAGAATAGGCGAGGAGTGGGAGGGAGAGAAACTGGAGTAGAGGAGGGGAGAAACTGGAGGACTGGAGATGAGAAATTGGTAGGAGTGGATTGGAGAGACTGGGAGGAGTGGAGGGTAGACACTGGGAGGAGAGGAGGGGAGAGAGACTGGGAGGAGAGGAGGGAGGGAGAGCGACTGGGAGTAGTGGAGGGGAGAGACTAGAGGAGAGAAGGGGAGATACTGGGAGGAGAGGAGGGGAGAGTAGCAGAGAAATGGGCGGAGGAGGGACGAGACTGGGAGGAGTGGAGGGGAGAAACTGGGAGGAGTGGAGGGGAGAGTAGCGGAGAAACTGGGAGGAGAGGGAAGGGAGAGGAGGGCAGAGTCTGTGAGGAGAGGAGGGGAGAGACTGGGAGGACAGGAGGGGAGAGACTGGGAGTAGAGGAGGGGAGATGAGGGGAGGAAACTGGCGAGTAGAGGAGGGGAGAGACTGGGAGGAAAGGAGAGGAGAGAAGGGGAGAGACGGGAGGAGATGAGGGGAGAGGAGGCGAGAGACTGGGAGGAGAGGGAGGGGAGCAGACTGGGAGGAGTGGAGGGGAGAGGAGGGAGAAAACTGGGAGTAGAGGAGGGGAGAGACTGGAGGAAAGGAGAGGAGGAGAACGGGAGAGAGTCTGGGAGGAGAGGAGGGGAGATGAGGGAAGAGCCTGGGAGGAGAGGAGGGGAGAGGAGGGAGAGACTGGGAGGAGAGGAGGGGGAGAGACTAGAGGAGAGGAGGGGTGAGACTGGGAGGAGTGGAGGGGAGAGACGGGAGAGAAGAAACTGGAAGTAGAGGAGGGGAGAGACTGGGAGGAGAGGGAGGGGAGATGGAGGGGGGAAACTGGAAGTAGAGGAGGGGAGAGACTGGGAGGAGAGGAGGGGAGGAGAGGGGGGGAGAGGAGCGGAGAGACTGGGAGGAGATGAGGGGAGCGGAGGAGGCGAGAGACTGCGGGGATAGGAGGGAGAAGAAACTAGGAGGAGAGGAGGGGAGAGACTGGGAGGAGTGGAGGGGAGAGGAGGGGAGAAGAAAACTGGGAAGAGAGAAGGGGAGAGACTGGGAGGAGAGAAGGGGGACGAGACAGGGAGGAGAGAAGGGGAGAGACTGGGAGGAGAGAAGGGGAGAGACTGGGAGGAGAGAAGGGGTGTGAGACTGGGAGGAGGAGAAGGGGAGAGACTGGGAGGAGTGGAGGGAGAAACTGGGAGTAGAGGAGGGGAGAATGGGAGGAGGGAAGGGGAGAGACTGGGAGGAGTGGAGGGGAGAGACTGGGAGGAGAGGAGGGGGAGGAGGGGAGAAACTGGGAGTAGAGGAGGGGAGAGACTGAGAGGAGAGAAGGGGAGAGACTGGGAGGAGAGGAGGGGAGAGTAGCGTAGAAACTGGGAGGAGAGGAGGGGAGAGACTGGGAGGAGAGGAGGGGGAGAGGAGGGGAGAGACAAGGAGTAGAGGAGTGGGAGAGACTGGGGGAGATAAGGGGAGAGCCTGGGAGGAGAGGAGGGGGAGAGTAGCGGAGAAACTGGGAGGAGGGAGGGGAGAAACTGGGAGGAGTGGAGGGGGAGAGAGACTGGGAGGAGAGGAGGGGAGAGGAGGGGGGAGAGACTGGGAGGAGAGGAGGGGAGAGAGATGGGAGGAGTGGAGGGGAGGGAGAAACTGGGAGGAGAGTGGAGGGGAGAAACTGGGAGAGTGGAGGGGAGAGGAGTGGGGAGGAGGTGACACTCTGGGAGGAGAGGAGAGGAGGGGAGAGGAAGGGAGAGACTGGGAGGGAGGAGGGGAGACACTGGGAGGAGAGGAGGGGAGAGGAGGGGAGAGATGGGAGGAGAGGAGGGGAGAGGAGGGGGAGAGACTGGGAGGAGAGGAGGGGGAAGAGAGGGGGAGAAACTGGTGTAGAGGAGGGGAGAGGAGGGCAGCAGAGACTGTGAGGAGAGGGGAGAGACTGGGAGGAGTGGAGGGGAGAGACTGGGAAGTAGAGGAGGGGAGAGACTGGGGAGGAGGAGAAGTGGAGAAACTGGGAGGAGAGGAGGGGAGAGACTGGGAGGAGTGGAGGGGAGAGGACTGGGAGGAGAGGAGGGGAGAGACTGGGAGTAGAGGAGGGGAGAGGACTGGGAGTAGAGAAGGGGAGAGACTGGGAGGAGTGAAGGGGAGAAGAACTGGGAGTAGAGGAGGGGAGAGACTGGGAGGAGAGAAGGGGAGAGACTGGGAGGAGTGGAGGGGACAGACGTGGGAGGAGTGGACGGGAGAGACTGGGAGCAGAGGAAGGGAGAGGACGGGAGAGACTGGGAGAGGGAGGGGGAGAGGAGGGAGAAACTTGGGAGTAGAGTCGGGGAGAGAAATTGGGAGGAGTGGAGGGGAGGGGAGAAACTGGGAGGAGAGAGGGAAGGAGAGACTGGGAGGCGTGGAGGGGAGAGGAGGGGAGAGACTGGAAGGAGAGGAGGGGAGAAACTGGGAGTAGTGGAGGGGAGAGACTGGGAGGAGAGGAGGGGACCAGACTGGGAGGAGCGGAGGGGAAAGACTGGGAGGAAGGCAGAGACTGGGAGGAGTGGAGGGGAGGAGGAGAGGAGGGGAGGGGAGAGACTGGGAGGAGAGAAGGGGAGAGAGAAAAGGTAGGAGTGGAGGGGAGAGACTGGGAGGAGTGGAGGGGAGAAATTGGGAGGAGTGGATGGGAGAGACTGGGAGGAGATGAGGGGAGAGACTGGGAGGAGAGGCGGGGAGAGGACTGGGGGAGAGGAGGGGAGAGACGGGGAGGGGGAGAGACTAGAGGAGAGGAGGGGTGAGACTGGGAGGAAGGAGGAGGGAGAGATTGGAGGAGAGGAGGGGAGAGAGATTGGGAGGGAGGAGGGGAGAGAGACTGGGAGGAGAGGAAGGGAGAGACTGGGAGAGAGAGGAGGGGATGGAGAGACTATGAGGAGCGGATGGAGAAGAGACGTAGTGACTCGGAGGAGAGGAGGGGAGAGACTGGGAGGAGAGGAGGGGAGAGACTGGGAGGAGAGGAGGGGAGAGGACTGGGAGGAGAGGAGGGGAGAGACTGGGAGGAGAGGAGGGGGGATGAGACTAGGAGGAGAGGAGGGTAGGGTAGGGACTAGGAGGAGAGGAGGTTGAGAGGACTAGGGTGGAGAGGAGGGGAGACACTAGGAGGAGAGGAAGGGGAGACGACTAGGAGGAGAGGAGGGGAGATAGGAGAGAGGAGGGAGAACTAGGTTGGAGGAGGAGGGGAGAGAGACTAGGAGGAGGAGGATGGGGAGGAGACTAGGAGGAGGAGGACGGGAGAGACTAGGAAGAGAGGGAGGGAGATGACTAGGAGGAGAGGAGGGGGGAGACACCTGGTGTGGAGAGGGGGGAAGGAGTATTGGGAGGAGAGGATGGAGAGACTAGGAGGCAGATGGAGGGGAGACACCCTGGTTTTGGAGGGGAGACACCTTGGTGTGGAGGGGAGGACACCTGGTGGTGTGGACAAGGGGAGAGATGGGGAGGAGAGCGAGGGAGAGGATGTGGGAGGGAAGAGGATGGGGAGAGACTGGGGGGAGAGGAGGGGGAGAGGATGGGAGGAGAGGAGGGGAGAGATTGGGGATGGAGAGGAGGGGAGGATACTAGAGGAGAGGAGGGGAGACACTAGGAGGAGAGGAGGGGAGACACCTGGTGTGGACAGGAGGGGAGACACCTGGTGTGGACAGGAGGGGAGACACCTGGTGTGGACAGGAGGGAGACACCCTGGTGTGGACAGGAGGGGAGACACCTGGTGTGGACAGGAGGGGAGACACCTGGTGTGGACAGGAGGGGAGACACCTGGTGTGGACGGAGGGGAGACACCTGGTGTGGACAGGAGGGGAGACGGGGAGACACCTGGTGTGGAGGAGGGGAGACACCTGGTGTGGACAGGAGGGGAGACACCTGGTGTGGACAGAGGGAGACACCTGGTGTGGACAGGAGGGGAGACACCTGGTGTGGACAGGAGGGGAGACACCTGGTGTGGACAGGAGGGGAGACACCTGGTGTGGAGGAGGGGAGACACCTGGTGTGGACAGGAGGGAGACACCTGGTGTGGACAGGAGGGGAGGACACCTGGTGTGGAGGAGGGGAGACACCTGGTGTGGACAGGAGGGGAGGACCACCTGGTGATGGAGGAGGGGAGACACCTGGTGTGGACAGGAGGGGAGACACCTGGTGTGGACAGGAGGGGAGGACACCTGTGTGGACAGGAGGGAGACACCTGGTGTGGACGGAGGGGAGACACCTGGTGTGGAAGGAGGGAGAAGACACCTGGTGTGGAGGAGGGGAGACACCTGGTGTGGACAGGATGGGGAGCCACCTGGTTGTGGACGGGAGGGGCGGACACCTGGGTGTGGACAGGAGGGGAGACACCTGGTGTGGCACAGGAGGGGAGACACCCTGGTGTGGACTAGGAGGGGAGACACCTGGTTGTGGACAGGAGGGGAGGACACCTGGTGTGGACAGGAGGGGAGACACCTGCGTGTGGACAGTGAGGGGAGAAGACACCTGGTGTGGACAGGAGGGGTAGACACCTGGTTGTGGAGAGGGGAGACAACCTGGTGGTGGACAGGCGGGGAGGAGACACCTGGTGTGGACAGGAGGGGAGGACCACCTCGGCTCGCTGGACAGGAGGGAGACACCTGGTGTGGACAGGAGGGGAGACACCTGGTGTGGAGGAGGGGAGACACCTGGTGTGGACAGGAGGGGAGACCACCTGGTGTGGAGGAGGGGAGGACACCTGGTGTGGAAGGAGGGGAAACACCTGGTGTGGAGGAGGGGAGACACCTGGTGTGGACAGGAGGGGAGACACCTGGTGTGGACAGGAGGGGAGACACCTGGTTGTGGAGGAGGGAGACACCTGGTGTGGACAGGAGGGGAGGACACCTGGTGTGGAGGAGGGGAGACACCTGGTGTGGACAGGAGGGGAGACACCTGGTGTGGAAGGAGGGGAGACCACCTGGTGTGGACAGGAGGGGAGACACCTGGTGTGGACAGGAGGGGAGACACCTGGTGTGGAGGAGGGGAGACACCTGGTGTGGACAGGAGGGGAGGACACCTGGTGTGGACAGGAGGGGAGACACCTGGTGTGGACAGGAGGGGAGACACCTGGTTGTGGAGGAGGGGAGACACCTGGTGTGGACCAGGAGGGGAGACACCTGGTGTGGACAGGAGGGGAGACACCTGGTGTGGACAGGAGGGGAGACACCTGGTGTGGACAGGAGGGGAGACACCTGGGTGTGGACAGGAGGGGAGACACCTGGTGTGGACAGGAGGGGAGACACCTGGTGTGGACAGGAGGGGAGACACCTGGTGTGGACAGGAGGGGAGACACCTGGTGTGGACAGGAGGGGAGACACCTGGTGTGGACAGGAGGGGAGACACCTGGTGTGGACAGGAGGGGAGACGGAGACACCTGGTGTGGACAGGAGGGGAGACACCTGGTGTGGACAGGAGGGGAGACACCTGGTGTGGACAGGAGGGGAGACACCTGGTGTGGACAGGAGGGGAGACACCTGGTGTGGACAGGAGGGGAGACACCTGGTGTGGACAGGAGGGGAGACACCTGGTGTGGACAGGAGGGGAGACACCTGGTGTGGACAGGAGGGAGACACCTGGTGTGGAGGAGGGGAGACACCTGGTGTGGACAGGAGGGGAGACACCTGGTGTGGAGGAGGGGAGACACCTGGTGTGGACAGGAGGGGAGAGCACCTGGTGTGGACAGGAGGGGAGACACTGGTGTGGACAGGAGGGGAGACACCTGGTGTGGACAGGAGGGGAGACACCTGGTGTGGACACGGAGGGGAGACACCTGGTGTGGACAGGAGGGGAGGACACCTGGTGTGGACAGGAGGGGAGACACCTGGTGTGGACAGGAGGGGAGACACCTGGTGTGGACAGGAGGGGAGACACCTGGTGTGGACAGGAGGGAGACACCTGGTGTGGACAGGAGGGGAGACACCTGGTGTGGACAGGAGGGGAGACACTGGTGTGGACAGGAGGGGAGACACCTGGTGTGGACAGGGGGAACCTGTGCTGGAGACACCTGGTGTGGACAGGAGGGGAGACCACCTGGTGTGGACAGGAGGGGAGACACCTGGTGTGGACAGGAGGGGAGACACCTGGTGTGGACAGGAGGGGAGACACCTGGTGTGGACAGGAGGGGAGACACCTGGTGTGGACAGGAGGGGAGACACCTGGTGTGGACAGGAGGGGAGACACCTGGTGTGGACAGGAGGGGAGACACCTGGTGTGGACAGGAGGGGAGACCACTGGTGTGGACAGGAGGGGACCCTGGTGTGGAGGAGTGGATGACACCTGGTGTGGACAGGGAGGGGAGACACCTGGTGTGGACAGGAGGGGAGACACCTGGTGTGGACAGGAGGGGACACCTGTGTGGACAGGAGGGGAGACACCTGGTGTGGACAGGAGGGGAGACTACCTGGTGTGGACAGGAGGGGAGACACCTGGTGTGGACAGGAGGGGAGACACCTGGTGTGGACAGGAGGGGAGACACCTGGTGTGGACAGGAGGGGAGACACCTGGTGTGGACAGGTGTGTCATTTTGAAGCAGCAGAAATGAAGCAGCTGAAACGTGTTTGCCTTCCTCTTGCTGACATACAAGTATGCTTTTCAAATACCCTGACAAAACGAGAGCTTTAGAGATATTCAACACTCTCCCACTCCTTGTGTGACAAATAATTGTGTCTGTGTGTCTTTGTGTGTGTTGTCTGTCCATGGGCAGGTGTTTCCTAGAGCCGTGGCTGAAAAGGCTTTTCACTGTGAAAGGACACAATGGCTACTCCTTACCCCTCCACTGTCACCATGGCAATCAGTGAATGACTAACTGTGGTTGGTATGACAACTGATGTCTTGCACAAGACAGGACCTGTGAGAGGTGTGTGTGTGTGCAGGAAGTAGTATTTATTGTGTACATGTTACGTGTGCGCGTGCAACACTCACGCAGTAGTACATGTACATGCGTAAGTACGTTTGTGTGTGTGTGTGTGTAACGTTCTCTAACGTGCAGATTTTACAGGCTCATGTTCCATTTCTAAAGCTATTCCTGACACTCACCTGGAACGTCATACCCTGTGCCCCAGCGATCCTACCAAACCTTCAGCAACTCCCCTGTATATTAGCCTGGATAGTCAGCTGAAAATCACTCTGTTTCACTACCGTGTCACTTGGTCTCCTTGACAACCTTGACAAACCAGCCAGTGGTTGTGTTTTACAGTAATGTCGTGGTCCTCTGTAGCTCAGTTGGTAGAGCATGGCGCTTGCAATGCCAGGATAGACGGGTTGATTCCCGGGACCACCAGTACGTGAAAGAATGTATGACTGTAAGTGTCTGCTACCGTGCATTAGGAAAGTATTTAGACCCCTTGATATTTGGTTACGTTACAGCCTTATTCTAAAATAGATTTAAATGTTTTTTTCCCTCATCAGTCTACACACAAAACCCCATAATGACAAAGCAAAAACAGATTTTTTGACATTTTAGCAAATATACACACTACCGTTCAAAAGCTTGGGGTCATTTAGAAATGTCCTTGTTTTTGAAGGAAAAGTACATTTTTTGTCCATTAAAATAACATCAAAATGATCAGAAATGTTAATGTTGTAAATGACTATTGTAGCTGGAAACAGCAGATTTTTTATGGAATATCTACATAGGCGTACAGAGGCCCATTGTCAGCAACCATCACTCCTGTGTTCCAACGGCACGTTGTGTTAGCTAATCCATATAATTTTAAAAGGCTAATTGATCATTAGAAAACCCTTTTGCAATTATGTTAGCACAGCTGAAAACTGTTATTCTGATTATAGAAGCAATAAAACTGGCCTTCTTTAGACTAGTTGAGTATCTGGACCATCAGCATTTGTGGGTTTGATTACAGGCTCAAAATGGCCAGAAACAAATAACTTTCTTCTGAAACTCGTCAGTCTATTCTTGATCTGAGAAATTAAGGCTATTCCATGCGAGAAATTGCCAAGAAACTGAAGATCAAAACACCAGTCTCAATGTCAACAGTGAAGAGGTGACTCTGGGATGCTGGACTTCTAGACAGAGTTGCAAAGAAAAAGCCATATCTCAGACTGGGCAAAATAATAAATAATTAAGATGGGCAAAAGAACAGAGACACTGGGCAGAGGAACTCTGCCTAGAAGGACAGCATCCTGGAGTCACCTCCTCACTGTTGACGTTGGGACTGGTGTTTTGTGGGTACTATTTAATGTTCTGTAAAGGGAGTAGTGCACAATGTTGTACGAGATCTTCAGTTTCTTGGCAATTTGTCGCATGGAATAGCCTTCATTTCTCAGAACAAGAATAGACTGACGAGTTTCAGAAGAAAGTCTTTGTTTCTGGCCAATTTGAGGTCGTTGTTATTGCCACTGGAGAACATCCCCTGCCCCCACCATGCTTCACCGTAGGGATGGTGCCAGGTTTCCTCCAGACATGATGCTTCACATTCAGGCCAAGGAGAATCTTGTTTCTCATGGTCTGTGAGAGTCCTTTAGGTGCCTTTTGGCAAACTCCAAGCGGCTGTCATTTGCATTTTACTGAGCAGTGGCTTCCGTCTGGCCACTCTACCATAGAGGCCTGATTGGTGGAGTGCTGCAGAGATGGTTGTCCTTCTGGAAGGTTCTCCCATCTACACAGAGGAACTGTGGTGCTCTGTCTGTGACCATCGGTTTCTTGGTAACCACCCTGACCAAGGCCCTTCTCCCCCGATTTCCCAGTTTGCCTGCTTCCATATAAGAATGATAGAGAGATTTGTTGATACCCTTCCCCAGATCTGTGCCTAGACACGATCCTGTCTCGGAGCTCTACGGAGAATTCCTTTGACCTCATGGCTTGGATGATCAATGGAAACATGATGCACCTGAGCTTAATTTCAAGTCTCGAGGGTCAGAATACTTATATAAATTATGTATTTCCGTGTGTTTTCTAAATATATTTGCACACATTTTTTAAAACCTTTTTTTTTCTGGGTATTGTGTTTAAATTGATGAGGGGGAAAAAACATCTAATCAATTTTAGAATAAGGCTATATCGTAACAAAATATGGAAAAAGTCAAGGGGTCTGAATATTTACTGAATGCACTGTCAATGGAACATGTTCCGTGTTGTCTTATATTTGTGCATCATTGTGAAGTTGATATAGTCTTTTCACACTATAGGGCCGACCAGAACCGTACTGAGCAGGCAATTATATTTTACATTGTGCTTTTGAGCATGGTCCCAGCAATTATGTTGGAAGAATAACCAGGCCGACCCAGTACAGCTATTCTTACACATGCAGACATTATTCAGAGAACACATAATTTGACCTTTGACCCCTTTACTCACCAGAATCTGAGCTGTACATATAGACGAACTTGGTCCATCCGTAGTGGTCTATGACCCCCACCAGAGTGTCCTGTAGCTCAGGTCTCAGCTGGATCACAAACTGGTTGGCCGTCTCGATGGGGAAGGAAGGTGTGACGAAACACACGTGCAGCGCCCCGCAGAACGACATCAGCATGTTGACCGTCTTCCTGTCGTAGAGGCCAATGATAGCATAGACACCTTTAGAGAACTGGGAACAGACTGGGGGGAAAGAGAGTGGGAAGACGCAGGGAGAGAGAGGGAGGGGGAGAGGGAGGGGGAGAGGGAGGGAGAGTGGGAAGAAGGAGAGAGAGAGGAAGGGGGAGAGGGGAGGAGAGTGGGAAGATGGAGAGAGTGAGGAAGGGGAGAGGGGAGAGGGAGGAAAGGAGAGAGGGAGAGAGAAGAAGAGGGTTGGGGAGAGGAAGAGGGGCGGGGGGAGCAGAAGAGGGGGAGGGGGAGAAAAGAGATGACATTGTTGACTTTCTGGCATTTCGGTTCACATTCTGAAGACCTGTCGATTGAAAACATAATGTTACATTGCGAGATAAATTCTGCACAGATTAGGGTAACTGTACATTTTAAGTACCATGATAGACTGTCTATATGTAGCATGATGGGCTTTCTGTTTACTGTGAGAAGTGGAAGATGGAGGGATAGACAGATGTGGAAAAGAAAGGTGAGAAATGGACATGAGAGGTTAATCAATGCATCCTCTGGGTCCCACTGACATATCACTGACAGCAGTACTCATGATTCCTATGTCACATACTTTTCTCTCTTTTTGTCTCTCTCTCTCTCTCTCTCTCTCTCTCTCTCTCTCTTTCTATCTCTCTCTCTCTCTCTCTCTCTCTCTCTCTCCTGCTGCCTTGTTCTCTCTCTCTCTTCTCTCTCTCTCCCTCTCATTCCCTGGTCTGCCACTGCCTCCCGTTGAGCCAAAATGGCCTCCATCTGTTTTGATCCTGTTACCTTCATTTTCGCTCTTAATCTCTTTTCACTGCACTACGACACATATCTCTTCCTCTCTTTTCACTGCACCACAACACATATCTCTTCCTCTCTTTTCACTGCACCACAACACATATCTATTCCTCTCTTTTCACTGCACCACAAGACATATCTCTTCCTCTCTTTTCACTGCACCACAGGACATATCTCTTCCTCTCTTTTCACTGCACCACAGGACATATCTCTTCCTCTCTTTTCACTGCACCACAACACATATCTCTTCCTCTCTTTTCACTGCACCACAAGACATATCTCTTCCTCTCTTTTCACTGCACCACAGGACATATCTCTTCCTCTCTTTTCACTGCACCACAACACATATCTCTTCCTCTCTTTTCACTGCACCACAAGACATATCTCTTCCTCTCTTTTCACTGCACCACAAGACATATCTCTTCCTCTCTTTTCACTGCACCACAACACATATCTCTTCCTCTCTTTTCACTGCACCACAAGACATATCTCTTCCTCTCTTTTCACTGCACCACAGGACATATCTCTTCCTCTCTTTTCACTGCACCACAGGACATATCTCTTCCTCTCTTTTCACTGCACCACAAGACATATCTCTTCCTCTCTTTTCACTGCACCACAAGACATATCTCTTCCTCTCTTTTCACTGCACTACAACACATATCTCTTCCTCTCTTTTCACTGCACTACAACACATATCTCTTCCTCTCTTTTCACTGCACCACAGGACATATCTCTTCCTCTCTTTTCACTGCACTACAACACATATCTCTTCCTCTCTTTTCACTGCACTACAACACATATCTCTTCCTCTCTTTTCACTGCACCACAACACATATCTCTTCCTCTCTTTTCACTGCACCACAGGAAATATCTCTTCCTCTCTTTTCACTGCACTACAACACATATCTCTTCCTATCTTTTCACTGCACTACAACACATATCTCGTCCTCTCTTTTCACTGCACCACAGGACATCTCTATCTCTGCTCTCTGCTCTGGCAGTGTGCTGCTCTCTTTTCCCTCTCAGGTCTGGTCTGCTCTGGCCTTTGCTGGTCTGGGGCTGGGTTATTTTCTGCTACGTCTTGTCTGTGGGTGGTCCAGGCCTCATGTTTCTCTGTATTCACCCAACAGATTGAGGCTCCAGCATGTTCAGCCTGTTCAAAGCACAGGGCCAGATTACAGTGAGGGGAGGGGCAGAGGGGAGGAAGGGGAGGGGCCGAGGGAAGGGAGGGGAGGGGGCTGAGGGGAGGGGAGGGGAGGGGCAGAGGGAGGGGAGGGAGGGGAGGGAGGGGAGGGAGGGAGGGAGGGAGGGAGGGAGGGAGGGAGGGAGGGAGGGAGGGAGGGAGGGAGGGAGGGAGGGAGGGAGGGAGGGAGGGAGGGAGGGAGGGAGGGAGGGAGGGGAGGGAGGGAGGGAGGGAGGGAGGGAGGGAGGGAGGGAGGGAGGGAGGGAGGGAGAGACAGACAAATACAGTCACTGCCCAATAGGCCTGCCCCACCGCAGAAAAAACAGCATTCTCCAGGCCATGTGTGTGTGTGTGTGTGTGTGTGTGTGTGTGTGTGTGTCTTCCATATGTATGGTGACTCACCCTACGTAGAGCGCTCCCTGAAATAGACTAGCCTACTTGCACCTCGCCACTCAGAAATTGTACAATTGTAACAGACGACTCCCATGGTCACCCTCTGAAAAAGTACACCAGTACACGTGATACTCTGCTATTAATTCCCACTCTCTTGTAAATTTTAGAAAGCAAGATTACGGCACCCCCACCTCTACTGAAAACCAATAGAAACCTTGATTTCACCATTTAACCATTCACACTCTTCAGCTCTTCTGGCATGATGACCTGATACCCCTGGTATGATAAGTAATCCTTATTCATATGATCAGTGGTCTTCTGCCTGAGTCTGCTGCTCCAGTTATAGGGATTAGAGACAGCAGGACGAGTACAGTACATAACCATTAGAGACAGCAGGACGAGTACAGTACCAAACCATTAGAGACAGCAGGACCAGTACAGTACCAAACCCTTAGAGACAGCAGCACCAGTACAGTACATAACCATTAGAGACAGCAGGACGAGTACAGTACCAAACCATTAGAGACAGCAGGACCAGTACAGTACCAAACCATTAGAGACAGCAGGACCAGTACAGTACCAAACCCTTAGAGACAGCAGGACCAGTACAGTACCAAACCCTTAGAGACAGCAGCACCAGTACAGTACATAACCATTAGAGACAGCAGGACGAGTACAGTACCAAACCATTAGAGACAGCAGGACCAGTACAGTACCAAACCATATTAGAGACAGCAGGACCAGTAAGTACCAACCCTTAGAGACAGGCAGGACCAATACCAGTAACCAAACCCTTAGAGACAGCAGCACCAGTACATGTACATAACCATTAGAGACAGCGAAGGAACGAGTACAGTACCAAACCCTTAGAGACAGCAGGACCAATACAGTAACCAAAACCCTAGAGAACAGCCAAGGAACCAAGTACAGTACCAACCTTAGAACAGCAAGGACCCAGTACAGTACCAAACCTAAGAAGGACATGCAGGACCAGTACAAGTACCAAACCCTTAGAGATCAGCAGGACCAGTAAACAAGTACCAACCCTTAGAGACAGCAGCACCAACCGGACTATACCGTACCACACCCTTCTCCTCCCTCATTACCCAGGGTTCCTCTGACAGGGAGAAATAGCTAAGTTTCACCCGAGAAGCACTGGTTGTGTGTATTTTACTGTTAGTGTAACTCTTGGTGAGGATGAAGGAAGGGTCAGAGACTCAGAGACCACAGAGTTACTAAAGACCTTAACATCTGTCTACTCTGTCTGGCACACTCTCCTCTCCTCCTCCCTCTCCTCTCCTCTCCTCTCCTCTCCCTCCTCTCCTCTCCTCTCCTCTTCCTCTCCTCTCCTCTCCTCTCCTCTCCTCTCCTCTCCTCTCCTCTCCTCCTCTCCTCTCTCTCTCCTCTCCTCTCCTCTCCTCCCTCTCCTCTCCTCCACCCCTCGATCATCCACTCCCTCCACTTGTTTTGTCTCCTCTTCTCCACCTCTCAATCATCCTCTTCTCCTCTCCTCTGCCCTCCTCTCCTCTCCTTTCCTCACCTCTCCTCTACTCTATGCTCCTCCCCTCTCCTCTGCCCTCCTCTCCTCTCCTATCCTCTCCTCTCCTTTACTCTACTCTCCTCTCTGCTCCTCTCCTCTGCCCTCCTCTCCTCACCACTCCTCACCTCTCCTCTGCCTTCCTCTTTTCTCCTCTCCTTTTGTTCCACCTCTCAGTCCCTGCTGAGGATAGTTCTACACCCCATGAGGTCTTTCATCTTCTGTATGGTAAAGCATGCTGATAGAGGATAATCTGTCTCAATGGAGATGATTACCATAGAATCCTAAAGTACGGAATACAGAGCGGTGGGAATGACTGTTTATACCTTAGAACCCAAAGATCAGTGAGAATACTGTATTATACCATAGAACCAGAAGAAGCGTGGAAGAAAAAGTTCATAGTTCTCCCCTCCAGAAGTGAACAGTGGAGTGTTTTACCAGAGTAGGGTAAAGAGAACAATGGAGTGTTATACCATAGTAGAGTAAAGAGAACAATGGAGTATTATACCATAGTAGAGTAAAGAGAATATTTGAGTGTTATACCATAGTAGAGTAAAGAGAACAGTGGAGTGGTATACCATAGTAGAGTAAAGAGAACAGTGGAGTATTATACCATAGTAGATTAAAGAGAACAGTGGAGTATTATACCATAGTAGAGTAAAGAGAACAGTGGAGTATTATACCATAGTAGATTAAAGAGAACAGTGGAGTATTATACCATAGTAGAGTAAAGAGAACAGTGGAGTGTTATACCATGGTAGAGTAAAGAGAACAGTGGAGTGTTATACCATAGTAGAGTAAAGAGAACAGTGGAGTGTTATACCATGGTAGAGTAAAGAGAACAGTGGAGTATTATACGATAGTAGAGTAAAGAGAACAGTGGAGTATTATACCATAGTAGATTAAAGAGAACAGTGGAGTGTTATACCATAGTAGAGTAAAGAGAACAGTGGAGTGTTATACCATGGTAGAGTAAAGAGAACAGTGGAGTATTATACCATAGTAGATTAAAGAGAACAGTGGAGTGTTATACCATAGTAGAGTAAAGAGAACAGTGGAGTGTTATACCATGGTAGAGTAAAGAGAACAGTGGAGTATTATACCATAGTAGATTAAAGAGAACAGTGGAGTTTTATACCATAGTAGAGTAAAGAGAACAGTGGAGTGTTTATACCATGGTAGAGTAAAGAGAACAGTGGAGTATTATAACACAGATTAAAGAGAACAGTGGAGTGTTATACCATGGTAGAGTAAAGAGAACAGTGGAGTGGTATACCATAGTAGATTAAAGAGAACAGTGGAGTGGTATACCATAGTAGAGTAAAGAGAACAGTGGATTATTATACCATAGATTAAAGAGAACAGTGGAGTGGTATACCATAGTAGAGTAAAGAGAACAGTGGAGTATTATACCAAAGTAGAGTAAAGAGAACAGTGGAGTGGTATACCATAGATTAAAGAGAACAGTGGAGTATTATACCATAGATTAAAGAGAACAGTGGAGTGGTATACCATAGATTAAAGAGAACAGTGGAGTGTTATACCATAGTAGATTAAAGAGAACAGTGGAGCATTATACCACAGTAGATTAAAGAGAACAGTGGAGTGGTATACCATAGTAGATTAAAGAGAACAGTGGAGTGGTATACCATAGTAGATTAAAGAGAACAGTGGAGTGGTATACCATAGTAGAGAAAAGAGAACAGTGAAGTATTATACCATGGTAGAGTAAAGAGAACAGTGGAGTGGTATACCATAGATTAAAGAGAACAGTGGAGTATTATACCATAGATTAAAGAGAACAGTGAAGTATTATACCATAGATTAATGAGAACAGTGAAGTATTATACCATAGTAGATTAAAGAGAACAGTGGAGTGTTATACCATAGTAGATTAAAGAGAACAGTGGAGTATTATACCATAGATTAAAGAGAACAGTGGAGTGGTATACCATAGTAGAGTAAAGAGAACAGTGGAGTAGTATACCAAAGTAGATTAAAGAGAACAGTGGAGTGGTATACCATAGTAGAGTAAAGAGAACAGTGGAGTGGTATACCACAGTAGATTAAAGAGACAGTGGAGTGTTATACCATAGCAGAGTAAAGAGAACAGTGGAGTGGTATACCACAGTAGATTAAAGAGAACAGTGGAGTGTTATACCATAGCAGAGTAAAGAGAACAGTGGAGTGGTATACCATAGATTAAAGAGAACAGTGGAGTATTATACCGTAGATTAAAGAGAACAGTGGAGTGTTATACCATAGTAGAGTAAAGAGAACAGTGGAGTAGTATACCATAGTAGAGTAAAGAGAACAGTGGAGTGGTATACCATAGTAGAGTAAAGAGAACAGTGGAGTAGTATACCATAGTAGAGTAAAGAGAACAGTGGAGTGGTATACCATAGTAGATTAAAGAGACAGTGGAGTGGTATACCATAGTAGATTAAAGAGAACAGTGGAGTATTATACCAAAGTAGATTAAAGAGAACAGTGGAGTGGTATACCATAGTAGAGTAAAGAGAACAGTGGAGTGGTATACCACAGTAGATTAAAGAGAACAGTGGAGTGTTATACCATAGCAGAGTAAAGAGAACAGTGGAGTGGTATACCATAGATTAAAGAGAACAGTGGAGTATTATACCGTAGATTAAAGAGAACAGTGGAGTGTTATACCATAGTAGATTAAAGAGAACAGTGGAGTGTTATACCATAGTAGATTAAAGAGAACAGTGGAGTGGTATACCATAGTAGATTAAAGATAACAGTGGAGTGGTATACCATAGTAGAGTAAAGAGAACAGTGGAGTGGTATACCATAGTAGAGTAAAGAGAACAGTGGAGTGGTATACCATAGTAGAGTAAAGAGAACAGTGGAGTGGTATACCATAGTAGAGTAAAGAGAACAGTGGAGTGGTATACCATAGTAGAGTAAAGAGAACAGTGGAGTGGTATACCACAGTAGATTAAAGAGAACAGTGGAGTGTTATACCATAGTAGAGTAAAGAGAACAGTGGAGTGGTATACCATAGATTAAAGAGAACAGTGGTGTATTATACCGTAGATTAAAGAGAACAGTGGAGTATTGTACCATAGTAGAGTAAAGAGAACAGTGGAGTGGTATACCATACGAGAGGTTCCAACAACACAATCAGTACCGTAACCATACTACTGTGTCTGTGCTGTGGTCTGCATACCCATACACACAAATACATCATAGTCATGCCTGAAAACACATACTAACAGAACACAAAAACATTCACACACACTCCCCCCCACTCCAGGGACTTGCGTGCCATTACTCTCCACACGTACTGAAAGCTCAGACCGCTCTGGGAATTCCACTGCAACAGGAGCTTTGCTCCAGCGGGAGCGACGGAGCTGATTGGGAGTTCTAGGTTCTAGGCCAGCCTTACATAATGGGTAAAGTCACCCCATTAGGGAAGATACATGTTAACAGATGTCTGCATCCCAAATTACACCCCTTTCCCTTGATGGTAAACTACTATTGTCCAGAGCCCTATCGAGGCCCTATGGGCTCTGGTCAACAGTAGTGCACTAAATAGGGAATAGGGTGCCATTTGGTAAAGATGTATACAGATCACTAGAGAATAGGATATGGGAATAATGGTGTTCTGTATAGGTTACTTCTGTTCTGTTTCTGTACTGACACGAGTCACGCTCTCTCAATGCAGGCTGGATGCTGTGGTAGCTTTAATCATATATGTTAATGGTATATAACCAATATTTTATCTCATCTGTCATAGGGACTGTGTTTTTGTGTGAGTGTGTTTGTGTGTGTGTATGTGTGTGTGTGTGTGTGTGTGTGAGTTTGTGTTTGTGAAAATGTGTTTCAGTAGCCTTTATAAAGTCCATGGTCTGTATCTCTGTGTTTCTGTGGCTGGTAGCCTTTATAAAGTCCATGGTCTGTATCTCTGTGTTTCTGTGGCTAGTAGCCTTTATAAAGTCCATGGTCTGTATCTCTGTGTTTCTGTTTCAGTAGCCTTTATAAAGTCCATGGTCTGTATCTCTGTGTTTCTGTGGCTGGTAGCGTTTATAATATCCATGGTCTGTATCTCTGTGTTTCTGTGGATGGCAGCCTTTATAAAGTCCATGGTCTGTATCTCTGTGTTTCTGTGTCTGGTAACAAACCACATCCAGATCAATACAGTGTAATCATGAGGTGCAACATTGAACAGCTAAAATCCAGCGGAAACCCTTTCAGCCGGAGTTTATCCACAGTGTTTATTCACGTCTCCTAGCCCCCACACAGCCTTAGTACGACAAACAATCAAGCTTGCTGGATGTGTGTAAAACAGCCAATGTCACCTCTGAACCACAGGACCAATGCTATTTTACAGAAGCCAAAGACACGCAATAGGGATGTTTCTCCCTTGTATAATCCTTGAACACACACACACACACACACACACACACACAAAAGGCATATGCTTTAAAATATATTCATCATAGCTGCATTAACGCATGAAGAACTATGTTAATTTATGTCTTATACATGAATAGCCTAGACGAGCACTGATTTAACTTGCTAAATGAGCATGTCCAAAGCAGTGTCACATAATGAGGCTAGATATTGTTTTACATATGATTCATTATGATAGTTGTGTTTCATGTCTAGACTCATTTATCTGTGTACAGGCTAGCTGCATTGTGTGTGTGTGTGTGTGTGTGTGTGTGTGTGTGTGTGTGTGTGTGTGTGTGTGTGTGTGTGTGTGTGTGTGTGTGTGTGTGTGTGTGTGTGTGTGTGTGTGTGTGTGTGTGTGTGTGTGTGTGTGTAATCAAAATGTGTCAGCTAGCTGCAGTGATCCAATGGGCAGAGAGTCTTTACAGTCGCATCTCAACACCAGTAGGGTTAAAGGTCACATAATAAGCTTCACAGAGGGATATATACATGTTTGTCTCTGTACAAATGACCTGTCCCTAGCTTACGTACACACACACGCGCACACACACACACACACACACACTTCCCCCTTTGTCACAACTGAGCATTCTGTAGTTCCCCTGATTCTGTTGTTGTTCTGATAGCTAATCCTCTGTGATTAGATCCCTCACACCAGTCGTCAATAACATTTGCAGCGGCTACTCTTCCTGGGATCTGGCAAAATGAAGGCAGTTATACAATTTTAAAAACATTACAATACATTAATTACAGAAATCACAACACACTAAGTGTGCCCTCAGGCGCATACTCCATTTCCACATATCTACAACGCAAAATCCATGTGTACGTGTGTTATCATGTGTGTGTATGCCTATGTTTGTGTTACTTCACAGTCCATGTACTCATGGCTCTACGTAGTACTGTGCACCTTCCATAGTCTGTTCTGGACTTGGGGACTGTGAAGAGACCTCTGGTGGCATGTCTTGTGGGGTATGCATGGGTGTCCAAGCTGTGTGCTAGTATTTTAAAAGACAGCTCGGTACCTTCAGCTTGTCAACACCTCTTACAAAAACAAGTAATGATGAAGTCAATCTCTCTTCCACTTTGAGCCGTGAGAGATTGACATGCATGTCATTAATGTTAGCTCTCCATGTACTTTTAAGGGCCAGCCGTGCTGCCCTGTTCTGAGCCAACTGCAATTCTCCCAAGTCCCTCTTTGTGGCACCTGAACACACTACAGAACAGTAGTCCAGGTACGACAAAACCAGGGTCTGTAGGACCTGCCTTGTTGACAGTGTTGTTAAGAAGTCAGAACAGCGCTTTATTATGGACAGACTTCTCCCAAGCTAAACTAATATAGTATCAATATGTTTTGACCATGATATTTCACAACCCAGGGTTACTCCAAGCAGTTTAGTCACCTCAACTTGCTCAATTTCCACATTAGTCAATATCGAGATTTAGTTGAGGTTTAAGGTTTAGTGAATGATTTGTATTTAGGACTAACTTATTCCTTGCTACCCATTCCAAAACGAACTACAGCTCTTTGTTAAATGTTGCAGTCATTTCATTTCAGTCATTTCAGTAGCTGTAGTAGCTGACTGTAGCTGTGTATAGTGTTGAGTCATCCGCATACATAGACACACTGGCCTTACTCAAAGCCAGTGGCATGTCGTTAGTAATGATTGAAAAAAGTAAGGGGCCTAAACAGCTGCCCTGGGGAATTCCTGCTTCTACCTGGATTATGTTTGAGTGGCTTCCATTAAAGAACACCCTCTGTGTTCTGTTAGACATTTAACTCTTTGTCCACAACATAGCAAGGGGTGTAAAGCCATAACACATACAATTTTACAGCAGCAGACTATGATCGATAATGTAAAAAGCTTCACTTAAGTCTAACAAGACAACCCCCCACAATAATTTTATCATCAATTTCTCAGCCAATAATCAGTCATTTGTGTAACTGCCGTACTTGTTGAGTGTCCTTACATACATGCGTGCTGAAATTCTGTTGTCAATTCTTTTTTTTTCTGTGAAATAGCATTGTATCTGGTCGAACACAATTTTTTCCAGAAGTTTAATAAGGGTTGGTAACAGGCTGATTGGTCAGCTATTTGAGCCAGTAAAGGGGGGTTTACTATTCTTGGGAAGTGGAATGACTTCATAATAAAATATAAACACTGTCACACATACACACACATGCAAGCAACCACACACCCCGTGCCTGCATTTGAATAATCCCTCAGGTGGTTGGTGGTAAAGGCAGGAGGATCTCTCTATCTCCCTTCCTCCTCCTAATAATTTCTCTCACTCTCTGCCTCACTCTGTGACACACACTGCTCTCTATCTGTCCGTCTCAGTCTCAGCCTGTTAGCACGAGGAGCAGGAAGCTGAGCAGTAGTGCTGCGCTTGTGTGTGTGTGTGTGTGTGTGTGTGTGTGTGTGTGTGTGTGTGTGTGTGTGTGTGTGTGTGTGTGTGTGTGTGTGTGTGTGTGTGTGTGTGTGTGTGTGTGTGTGTGTGTGTGTGTGTGTGTGTGTGTTCAAAATAAATAAAAACATGTTGCGGTAATTAACAAAACATCCAAACATCATCAGCTACAGTTTACCCAAAGGAGCAGTATCTAAAGGAGCTGTATCTAAAGGAGCTGTATCTAAAGGAGCTGTATCTAAAGGAGCAGTATCTAAAGGAGCAGTATCTAAAGGAGCAGTATCTAAAGGAGCAGTATCTAAAGGAGCAGTATCTAAAGGAGCAGTATCTAAAGACGGCTGTATCTAAAGGAGCAGTATCTAAAGGAGCTGTATCTAAAGGAGCAGTATCTAAAGGAGCAGTATCTAAAGACGGCTGTATCTAAAGGAGCAGTATCTAAAGGAGCTGTATCTAAAGGAGCAGTATCTAAAGGAGCAGTATCTAAAGGAGCTGTATCTAAAGGAGCTGTATCTAAAGGAGCAGTATCTAAAGGAGCTGTATCTAAAGGAGCTGTATCTAAAGGAGCAGTATCTAAAGGAGCTGTATCTAAAGGAGCAGTATCTAAAGGAGCTGTATCTAAAGGAGCTGTATCTAAAGGAGCAGTATCTAAAGGAGCAGTATCTAAAGGAGCAGTATCTAAAGGAGCAGTATCTAAAGGAGCTGTATCTAAAGGAGCAGTATCTAAAGGAGCTGTATCTAAAGGAGCTGTATCTAAAGGAGCAGTATCTAAAGGAGCAGTATCTAAAGGAGCAGTATCTAAAGGAGCTGTATCTAAAGGAGCAGTATCTAAAGGAGCTGTATCTAAAGGAGCAGTATCTAAAGGAGCTGTATCTAAAGGAGCTGTATCTAAAGGAGCAGTATCTAAAGGAGCAGTATCTAAAGGAGCAGTATCTAAAGGAGCTGTATCTAAAGGAGCTGTATCTAAAGGAGCTGTATCTAAAGGAGCTGTATCTAAAGGAGCTGTATCTAAAGGAGCAGTATCTAAAGGAGCTGTATCTAAAGGAGCTGTATCTAAAGGAGCAGTATCTAAAGGAGCAGTATCTAAAGGAGCTGTATCTAAAGGAGCAGTATCTAAAGGAGCAGTATCTAAAGGAGCAGTATCTAAAGGAGCTGTATCTAAAGGAGCTGTATCTAAAGGAGCAGTATCTAAAGGAGCAGTATCTAAAGGAGCAGTATCTAAAGGAGCTGTATCTAAAGGAGCTGTATCTAAAGGAGCAGTATCTAAAGGAGCTGTATCTAAAGGAGCAGTATCTAAAGGAGCAGTATCTAAAGGAGCTGTATCTAAAGACGGCTGTATTGAAGCTCTTGTTTTTCTGTATGGGGGGCGGTACTACTTGGCCTCGCTGCCTCTCTGTCCTCCTTCCCCGCCTGCCTGACTCTCTGTCCTCCTTCCATCCATCCCTGCCTGCCTGCCCGCCACTCTGTCCTCCTTCCCCGCCTGCCCGCCACTCTGTGTTCCTTCCCCGCCTGCCTGACTCTCTGTCCTCCTTCCCCGCCTGCCCGCCACTCTGTCCTCCTTCCCTGCCTGCCCGCCTCTCTGTCCTCCTTCCCCACCTGCCCGCCACTCTGTCCTCCTTCCCTGCCTGCCCGCCTCTCTGTCCTCCTTCCCTGCCTGCCCGCCTCTCTGTCCTCCTTCCCTGCCTGCCCGCCTCTCTGTCCTCCTTCCCTGCCTGCCCGCCTCTCTGTCCTCCTTCCCTGCCTGCCCGCCACTCTGTCCTCCTTCCCTGCCAGCCCACCTCTCTGTCCTCCTTCCCTGCCTGCCCGCCTCTCTGTCCTCCTTCCCTGCCTGCCCGCCTCTCTGTCCTCCTTCCCTGCCTGCCCGCCTCTCTGTCCTCCTTCCCTGCCTGCCCGCCTCTCTGTCCTCCTTCCCTGCCTGCCCGCCTCTCTGTCCTCCTTCCCCGCCTGCCTGACTCTCTGTCCTCCTTCCCCGCCTGCTGAACTCTCTGTTCTCCTTCCCTCCATCCCTGCCTGCCTTCCCGCCACTCTGACCTCCTTCCCCGCCTGCCTGGCTCTCTGTCCTCCTTCCCCACCTGCCGAACTCTCTGTCCTCCTTCCCTCCCTCCCTGCCTGCCTGCCCGCCACTCTGTCCTCCTTCCCTGCCTGCCCGCCTCTCTGTCCTCCTTCCCTGCCTGCCCGCCACTCTGTCCTCCTTCCCTGCCTGCCCGCCTCTCTGTCCTCCTTCCCTGCCTGCCCGCCTCTCTGTCCTCCTTCCCTGCCTGCCCGCCTCTCTGTCCTCCTTCCCTGCCTGCCCGCCTCTCTGTCCTCCTTCCCTGCCTGCCCGCCTCTCTGTCCTCCTTCCCTGCCTGCCGCCTCTCTGTCCTCCTTCCCTGCCTGCCCGCCTCTCTGTCCTCCTTCCCTGCCTGCCCGCCTCTCTGTCCTCCTTCCCTGCCTGCCCGCCTCTCTGTCCTCCTTCCCCGCCTGCCCGCCTCTCTGTCCTCCTTCCCTGCCTGCCCGCCTCTCTGTCCTCCTTCCCCGCCTGCCCGCCTCTCTGTCCTCCTTCCCCGCCTGCCTGACTCTCTGTCCTCCTTCCCCACCTGCCGAACTCTCTGTCCTCCTTCCCTCCCTCCCTGCCTGCCTGCCCGCCACTCTGTCCTCCTTCCCTGCCTGCCCGCCTCTCTGTCCTCCTTCCCTGCCTGCCCGCCACTCTGTCCTCCTTCCCTGCCTGCCCGCCTCTCTGTCCTCCTTCCCTGCCTGCCCGCCTCTCTGTCCTCCTTCCCCGCCTGCCCGCCTCTCTGTCCTCCTTCCCTGCCTGCCCGCCTCTCTGTCCTCCTTCCCCGCCTGCCCGCCTCTCTGTCCTCCTTCCCCCGCCTGCCTGGCTCTCTGTCCTCCTTCCCCACCTGCCGAACTCTCTGTCCTCCTTCCCTCCCTCCCTGCCTGCCTGCCCGCCACTCTGTCCTCCTTCCCTGCCTGCCCGCCTCTCTGTCCTCCTTCCCTGCCTGCCCGCCACTCTGTCCTCCTTCCCTGCCTGCCCGCCTCTCTGTCCTCCTTCCCTGCCTGCCCGCCTCTCTGTCCTCCTTCCCTGCCTGCCCGCCTCTCTGTCCTCCTTCCCTGCCTGCCCGCCTCTCTGTCCTCCTTCCCTGCCTGCCCGCCTCTCTGTCCTCCTTCCCTGCCTGCCGCCTCTCTGTCCTCCTTCCCTGCCTGCCCGCCTCTCTGTCCTCCTTCCCTGCCTGCCCGCCTCTCTGTCCTCCTTCCCTGCCTGCCCGACTCTCTGTCCTCCTTCCCCCGCCTGCCCGCCTCTCTGTCCTCCTTCCCTGCCTGCCCGCCTCTCTGTCCTCCTTCCCCGCCTGCCCGCCTCTCTGTCCTCCTTCCCCGCCTGCCTGACTCTCTGTCCTCCTTCCCCGCCTGCTGAACTCTCTGTTCTCCTTCCCTCCATCCCTGCCTGCCTTCCCGCCACTCTGTCCTCCTTCCCCCGCCTGCCTGGCTCTCTGTCCTCCTTCCCCACCTGCCGAACTCTCTGTCCTCCTTCCCTCCATCCCTGCCTGCCTGCCAGCCACTCTGTCCTCCTTCCCCGCCTGCCTGCCCGCCACTCTGTCCTCCTTCCCCGCCTGCCTGACTCTCTGTCCTCCTTCCCTGCCTGCCCGCCTCTCTGTCCTCCTTCCCTGCCTGCCCGCCTCTCTGTCCTCCTTCCCTGCCTGCCCGCCTCTCTGTCCTCCTTCCCTGCCTGCCCGCCTCTCTGTCCTCCTTCCCTGCCTGCCCGCCTCTCTGTCCTCCTTCCCTGCCTGCCCGCCTCTCTGTCCTCCTTCCCTGCCTGCCCGCCTCTCTGTCCTCCTTCCCTGCCTGCCCGCCACTCTGTCCTCCTTCCCTGCCTGCCCGCCTCTCTGTCCTCCTTCCCTGCCTGCCCGCCTCTCTGTCCTCCTTCCCTGCCTGCCCGCCACTCTGTCCTCCTTCCCTGCCTGCCCGCCTCTCTGTCCTCCTTCCCTGCCTGCCCGCCTCTCTGTCCTCCTTCCCTGCCTGCCCGCCTCTCTGTCCTCCTTCCCTGCCTGCCCGCCTCTCTGTCCTCCTTCCCTGCCTGCCTGCCTCTCTGTCCTCCTTCCCTGCCTGCCCGCCTCTCTGTCCTCCATTCCTGCCTGCCCGCCTCTCTGTCCTCCTTCCCTGCCTGCCCGCCTCTCTGTCCTCCTTCCCTGCCTGCCCGCCTCTCTGTCCTCCTTCCCTGCCTGCCCGCCTCTCTGTCCTCCTTCCCTGCCTGCCCGCCTCTCTGTCCTCCTTCCCCGCCTGCCTGACTCTCTGTCCTCCTTCCCCGCCTGCTGAACTCTCTGTTCTCCTTCCCTCCATCCCTGCCTGCCTTCCCGCCACTCTGACCTCCTTCCCCGCCTGCCTGGCTCTCTGTCCTCCTTCCCCACCTGCCGAACTCTCTGTCCTCCTTCCCTCCCTCCCTGCCTGCCTGCCCGCCACTCTGTCCTCCTTCCCCGCCTGCCTGACTCTCTGTCCTCCTTCCCCGCCTGCCTGACTCTCTGTCCTCCTTCCCGCCATCCCTGCCTGCCTGCCCGCCACTCTGTCCTCCTTCCCCGCCTGCCTGCCCGCCACTCTGTCCTCCTTCCCCGCCTGCCTGGCTCTCTGTCCTCCTTCCCCGCCTGCCTGACTCTCTGTCATCCTTCCCGCCATCCCTGGCTGCCTGCCCTCCACTCTGTCCTCCTTCCCTGCCTGCCTGACTCTCTGTCACCCTTCCCTGCCTGCCTGCCCGCCTCTCTGTCCTCCTACCCTGCCTACCTGCATGACTCTCTGCCTGGGCGCCCAGGCCCCCCACGCACCCATGTACCCCTTGGAGAGAATCTCTCCGGAGAGACTCGCTCAGCCTCACTGTTCCCTGGTAAACACTGCATAAAGCTTTTAGAGCAAGGACACTCGAGGAAGATTTACCACTGAGCGGCTTTAAAAGAGCAATATAACACTGCTTATACCTCTACTGCTCCCTCTGTGAGTTGGAGAGAGATGTGGGTGGGGGGAGAGAAGGAGAGAGGGAGAGAGGGAGAGAGAAATAGAAAGAAAAGGGAGGCAGAGATAAATGACAGACAGAGATGCAGAGACAGAGAGACAGAGAGACGGATACACAGGAGAACACATAGCAATATATCCAGACACTCCAAACAGTTTTCAGATCAGGGCATCTGGGAACAGGATAAGACATAGAGATATAGCCAGCGACTCCGAACAGGTTTCAGATCAGGGCATCTGGGACCAGAACAGAAGAGAGATCACAGCTGCTGACCAACTAACGGCCCTCAGATTAATGTCAAGGAGCTAAAGGACCCCCATGGGATTACATTCTGCCAGGCTATTACATTCTAGGCCTGCACAGTACTGGTAGAAGCAGTCACTCTAGAGTGAGACACAAAGAGACACAGAGAGACAGAGGCATTAGCCTGCATTAGAGAGAGGGAGAGAGCGAGGTAGAGAGAGAGAGGGGGGAGAGAGAGAGAGGGGGTGAGAGAGAGCGAGAGAGGGGTAGAAAGAGGTAGAGAGAGAGAGGGGGTAGAAAGAGGTAGAGCGATAGAGAGATAGAGAGATAGAGAGAGGGGTAGAGGGAGAGAGTGAGAGAAGGAGAGAGAGGGGGGAGAGAGTGAGAGAGGGGTAGAAAGAGGTAGAGAGAGGGGGGATAGAGAGAGAGAGGGGGGGGGGGGAGAGGGGGTAGAAAGAGGTAGAGCGATAGAGAGATAGAGAGATAGAGAGAGGGGTAGAGGGAGAGAGTGAGAGAGGGAGAGAGAGAGGGGGGGAGAGAGAGAGACAGGTAGAAAGAGGTAGAGAGATAGCGAGAGGGGTAGAGGGAGAGAGTGAGAGAGGGAGAGAGAGGGGGGAGAGGGGTAGAAAGAGGTAGAGAGATAGAGAGAGGGGTAGAGGGAGAGAGTGAGAGAGGGAGAGGGGAGGGGGTAGAACGAGGTAGAGAGATAAGAGAGAGAGGGGGGGAGATGGAGGGGTAGAGGGAGCGAGTGGAGAGGGGGGAGAGGGTAGAAAGAGGTAGAGAGATAGAGAGAGGGGTAGAGGGAGAGAGAGGGGGAGAGAGAGAAGGGAGAGAGAAGGGTGTCAGAACAGAGGTAGAGAGATAGAGAGGGAGGGCTAGAGGGAGAGAGGGGGGAAGGGGTAGAACGAGGTAGAGAGATAGAGATATAGAGAGAAAGAGAGAGAGAGAGAGAGAGGGGAGAGGGAGGGGGGTAAGGAATGAGAGGGGGGAGAGTAGAGAGGAAGAGAGGGGGGGGGAGAGGTAGAGAAGAGAAGAAGAGAGAGGGGGAGAGGTA